>NC_136516.1:670000-685000 GCF_053919585.1 Euprymna scolopes
ACAATGTGAGTCCACAGTTAAAAGATTGCATCACAATCGAGACAAACACCTCCAAATCGATTAATCCTGTGTAGAAAAGAATTGTCCCAGATCAGACAATTTCTTGCCGCCCCTACTGTAACGTGACCAACACATTGTAGCTTCAGTCGCAAAGTAGACAACGAATAGAGAATAGCATTTTATTGTATAGCAAAAAAGAACATTTTTATTGTAGAACAAGATGTAATTCCTCATTCTCCCGCCACGCGTGACTTCTCGTTACGTCTGAGACGTCTCTCACGTGATCGTCTGCTGGAAGCGCTCTTGAGCATTATCCACGTATCTAACGTGATCATCTTCTCGAACGTTCTCGCCCCTTTTTATAGTAACCGTTTTCTTTACCGTGACGCCATTTTACTTACGGCTCGGTATTTGAATGCAGCCGTCCGCACTATGTTACACTACTAAGCGGTGACGATTTTGATTGCATTAAGAAGTTCAGTTTTATGATTTAAATTTAGAGGGGATTAAGACGAGAGCAAAGTGATTGAAGACAGGACTCAAGCACATGCAAAAAGAATCCATCGCTTAATTTCGGTGATCTAACGGAAACCAATGGGTCAATGTAATTATGCTGTGTATACTTTAACAAGTTAGACATTAAATCACGAGAAATGCTGACAATATACAGAATAATGTATAGAGACAAGGTGCTATGGTTCTTTGAGAAATTGATCACCAACAGAAACCACTATTGCGAGCACTGATAAACTTCATGAGTCCAAGAAGGGTGTATGAATACTAAGAAACAAGAGCCAATAAAACTACCCTTATTTCAAAACTGACCAACTATTTTAAACAAGATTGTTTTAGAAATAAAACAGAAACAGAAAACACGTTTGTAACAAAATAGCCCAGAAGAGTCAGCAAAAATACACGAAAACCTTCCATTGCACAAAGCTAGAAAAATGGATACCCAACAGCGTGCTAAATATGTTTCTGGGTTAAATATAACATATAGATATAGATAAATAAAGCCTTGTAGAGTTGCTGAAATAAGTATTGCTTCAATATAATCAGACGAAAATTGCAATAGCTCACCAAGATCAAGGCATGATGACCAATGCTTTTAAGAGGATGAGCGATCTCAGTAATAATATCAAGTGCAAGTTCTGGCACACATAAGTAGAGAGTGTGAGCAACCTTTTCCTTTTCTACATGGAAGTCACCATTTATCAAGGCCTGGAAGCCACTTGAGGATAAGAGTTATTGCGTGTACAGTAATCAATGGGTTTGTATCGTAGTCATCGTTAGTATTGAAGATTTGATAAAGTGTCTTACTTAAGGGGGCGGTTCATCAGGAATTTGTTTATGTTGGACTTGTAAACATCCAAGCTGTAGTCGGGCGGGAAAAAGGCGAACAGAAGAGAGTTCCACTGGCGTGCACTTCTTAGAAAGAAGCTTTGTTCATGGAATCTACGTGTTAGTTTTGGCACAGTTAAAGAGTGGGGAAATTTTTTGACAGTGGTTTCAGCTAGACTGGTGTTTATCGTGAAAGATTGACGAGGGGGACCAGAGACTGGAGTTCAGAGGAGCACTTGCCATGGAAATAACGATAAAACAAGGATAGGCTCGCAACGTCTCTTCTGTGGGAGAGAGGTTGCAGGTAAGAGAAAAGGGCATCCCCCACTAAGCCACGAAGTCTATTTTGTACTCTGTCAAGGCAGGATAGGCTGTTTTTAGCAGCTCCTGCCCAAATGTGGCAGCAGTACTCCATACTTGGATGTACTTGGCTTTTATATAGATAAAAAATTGCATCAACAGCGAGATATCTTCTGGAGCGGTAGAAAGATCCTACCATTTTTTCCAGCGACCCCGGTAACAGACTTGATATACGTGTTCCATTTCAGGTCAGGAGTAAAGGTCAACCCTAGAAGCTTACCTAACATTTAGTTGTAAA
Source organism: Euprymna scolopes (assembly GCF_053919585.1). Lineage (NCBI taxonomy): Eukaryota > Metazoa > Mollusca > Cephalopoda > Sepiida > Sepiolidae > Euprymna > Euprymna scolopes. The sequence continues at coordinate 671,940 of NC_136516.1, forward strand.
GTTCTCAGTGGTCAGCTATTATACAATTCGACACAATGGCGTGTGTAAATATTTCCTCTGGATATCTTTACAAGCAGAATATCCAGTGTACCAGCAAGACCAGTCGGAAATAAGTAATGCACCATTCATTTTTACCATGAAATCTTTAGAGTTTCATACCCAGAAAACATAGCTCTCAAGCCTGATGTAGTGATATAGAAGAAAAGGAAAAAGTAACAACCCTTGTTGAAGTAAGTTCCTTAACAGAGCTGAGAAAAAGAAAGAAGATAACGAACTATGCAAGCCTTTTGTATGATATGGAAATAAACTGTATTCCTAAAATGATTGCTAACATTCTAGTAATGTAGGAGCAACTGGACTCATGAAAATAATTACATAAACTTGGCGAATATACCCCGTCAACAAGTGCAAGAAAAATACAAACACTTGCATTCGAAATAACGGTAAGTATTTAAAAAAGATCTCTCGGTGGGGTGACTGAAATAGTGGGTGCGTGGCTAGCATCCATCGAATACTACATCTTCAGCCAAAAAAAAAATGATAATAAAATTAAAACCAAAATATGTGCGTGTGCGTGCATGTGTGTAAGAGTTGCATTTGAGTATATATGTGTACAAGCAAATATCTACGCGGATTATTGGTATTCCTGCAACGGTGTCGTCGTCATCTATGCACCACACGCTTATTTAAAAACGTGTGTTGTTTCTGTTTCCCGGTTTCCTTTTCATTGGGGGAATCCCAGACAGAGACGAACAAAGACAATTTGTGTCAACTGTCCGAGTGCGGCTTGTCGAGTCGTGACTAAAGACCGAAATGCCAATTCCCAAAATGACTATGTGACAAATATTGTCGTATGAATGCGACGGACGCGTATTCGTCGTTGTCGTCGTAGCTGTTCCAGTCCTGTCCTGACCGACCCACGTGAAAAGGACATTTAATTCGCCCCGTTGAATAATAATTAGAACTGCTCGTTCGCTTGCTCTCTCTCTCTCTTTTTCTCTCTCTATCTCTCTCTTTCTCTCTTCGTTATCCAAACCCATCTTCAAACTTAGACGTGAATACTGTTTCGCGCCGTGAGAGATAACACAAAAAAAGAATTATGTTTTCGTTTTTCATGTAATCGCTTGTTTTGTAGTTTAGATTTGGAGACGAACGACTTTGGCTTTAAGTCTAATGGAATCGAACTTGCATTACTGTCGCACACAACAGACTGATATTATATGTTTTGATACTACATACCGGTCTTACTCTTTCTCCATCCTCTGTATCTCTCTCTCTCTCTCTCTCTCTCTCTCTCTCTCTGTCCTTCCCACAAGTTCTCTCTATCTTTTTCGAGATATACATAGCAGTATGCCTTTTAAAAAAATGCAGCAATATTTTTATGGTTACATAATTTTATAACACTTTTGAAGAACACCCATACCCCATCCCTTATTCATCTCATTATTTATTTTAGGTAAAAGGGATAAATAAAGGATGGAGCATATCTAATTTATGCTTTGGAGAAATATATTTTAGGTGTGTATTTTGGTCTTCTTTTCGAATGGATTATGTTTGAACTATATAAAAAAAAAACCTAAACCCTCAGCAATTAATTATGACACTATGTTCGATATTCTTCAAAAGTGTTATGTATATATATATGTGTATATATATATATATATATATATATATATATATATATGTATATATATATATATATATATATATATAAAGTAGTAGCGTTCGTGTGTGTGTTAATATATTGCAAGTAAGAATTGTTAAATATTATTACCAGGAACAAAAACATTGAAAATAAATTAAATCTACTCTTACTTGTTAGGTATTTATTACCTAAGTTATCATCTACAGAAATCATACATTTATGTAAAATACAGTTTATTTAATTTATTCATTGAATGATTCTCATTGCAGTTTCTATTTTCATCGATTGAGCTCTCGGGCGTTGCGATTGTATTCCGTAAGCGATCACGAAAATCTACAATTTCTTGATTCTGTAGCTTCTTTATGATTAATCTCTTCGGAATGAGATTGCTTGCAAAACATAATTGTCACTAAAGTAAGGACTTTTTTCTAGAAATTTTATAACCGTCTCCATAGATTTTTCTGCATCATCTAATGATATTGCTTCATCAGAGTGTTCTTGGTTATTTACATTAGGGTCAAAAAATGGAAGCTGTCGCTATTTTCATCACCATTACTGCCTTCAGAATATTGATCAGTAGTTTCCTCATCTTGTTTCACCTACATTTCAACATCATTTGCATTAAGTGATTTAAGAACAGCGTGGTTTGTCGGTAACCGTTTGGTTCCAATAATTTTTTCTAGACCAGATGTATTCTCTGATTCTTTCAGTTCAGAAGTTTTGGCGCTGGGCATAATTTACCCCATGCCAAATGAGAATAAGTCCAACTTTAGGGGAAGTTCAAATGAAAGGAGTTTTACTGTATTTTATATACATACAGATACTAGTGTTTCATGCTTACGCAATCATCAGTGCGAAACATAACGATCAACGCTAGACAAATATATATTCATATATATTTTTATTTTATTTTTGTTATATATATATATACATACACACACACACACACACACACACATATATATATATATATATATATATATATATATATATATATATATATATATATATATAGTAGAACTCCGGGATACCGCATTAATCTGTTCCGAGGTTTGGATCGTGAGGTGGAATCGCCGTATGGCGGTGTTTTAGTAAAATTGTACAAAGTACATATTAAAAATTAGTAACAAAATACAGTACATTATATAAAACACATGCACATTATATAATACACGTGCATATAACCATATAACAACGTAACTAATACCGTAAGGTGGGGAAATGCAGTAAATAGAGGCCAGAAAATCATATTTCACATCGTACCCCCCTCTCCCCCCAAAAAACGTATTCCGGGACCACCATATACTAGGATTCTACTGTATAGTATTTAAAATATAATTATCCACTGACCCGTGTTTTTCATCTACGACTCATCAGGATGGCTGAATCTAGCGAGATACGAAATCGGGACACTATGGTTTGAAGCCTTTCGTGCGACTGCTTGATGTATCGCGTTTTTTTTTTATATAGATGTTACTTTTTTGTTTTTGTTTGTGATACTTAACACGGTACATCTAGCAGTCGCCCGAGATAGCCCAAGGGTAGAAGTTTAGGCTTTTAACCATGAGGTTCTGATTTCGAATCTCGCTAGATTCAGCTATTATGCTGAGTCGAAAACGACGAAACGCGTGTCAGTGAATAATTATATACAGGATGTCCAAAAAGTCACTGAAGGGTTAAAATCTTTGTCTATTTACCATTAATTATTATTTTTTTCTCTATTTCAGATATGTTTTGTAAATTAATTATGGATAAGTATAACATTACACAACCTACACAAGTCGTGAAAATGTTTTACCAAAATCAGGGGTAAATTGTTTTGACTCAAACAGCTTATCAACGGCATTTTCTTGTAAGAGAAAGTCCAAGTCACAATACAATTCGAAACAGTACACGTCGATTTGAAGGGCAAGAATATGTATTCGATCTTCTGCGATCTGGCAAACATCAAAACGTCATCACAAATAAAAATGGGGAAAGAGTGCGAGAGAGCTTGGAGCCGCATCCTGAAACATCGATTCGACGACGTTCCACACAACTTGGGAAATGTCACAATATTCTGCACAGTTTAAAACTCTTTCCTTATGCAGCTTGTTCAACACTTAAAGTCTGAAGATGTTTAAACAAGAGGTCAATATGCAGTTCAAATACAAGAACTTGATCGAAATGTCCCCAACTTTCTGCAAAAGTTGATTATGTCAAATGAAGCCTATTTCTATTTGAAAGGATTCGTTAATAAACAAAAGTAGAGACTTTGGGGCCCTGAAAACATATAGTGCAATTCATCAAAAGCAGTTGCATCCCATAACGGTGGAGAAAATTATTGCATCTTATTTTTTTGAAGATCAAAAAAAAAAAAATTGCTCTCACTGTTATTGGATAGTGATGCTGGACTAGGATTAAAGACTTCCTGCGTGTACAAATTCAAAATAAGCCTGAATTATGGTTCCAAAAAATGGAGCAACGGCCGAAGACACAAGGGAATTTCTCAGGTAATGCTTTGGTGACAATATCTCTCGCTATAGTAATGTCAAATGGCTATCAGGTTCTCTAGACTTAACTAAGTCCGATTCTTTCTTGTCGGGATATTTTAAAGAGTCTATGTAAACAAACCCCAAACTCTGCAAGAATTGAAGGAAAACATCGGGAACGAAATTAGGGAGTTTAATCGAAACCAAAAATATGCTGCAATCTGTCATGAATAATGCTTTGGAAATAGCTCAAATATGCGAAGCTGAAAATGGGCAACATTTAAAAGACATTATGTTTCATAAATAAGGGTTGTGTTAAAATTACAGAATGCTATCATAAAAAAAAGTATTTATTTAAGTTCAAAACGTTTCAGTGATTTTCGGACACCCTGTATAAAAGCCACTCCCCATTTGGACACCAAATTCATCCTCAACTCGCATGAAAGTAAAAATGCACTTTCGCGTATATATATATATATATATATATATATATATATATATATATATATATATATATACTAATCGACGTCTTCTTAGTTGGTTCTGGTGATGTTTGTGGGTTTATATATTGGTCTTTGATAATATATACCATGTCACCGACTCTTTTAGTAATTGTACTCACCTCAAAGATTGATGTGTTATTTTTATAACTTTTGAAAAACACTTTCACCTTATATAGAAACGTTTACTGGCCACACGAGTGGTCACTAGTTGCCTTGACTGTTTGGCTAAGAGCTTGTCAAAAACGGATCTCACTTTCCGCGCAAACATCGTTTCTGCAGGTGAGACTGCTGTTGGTGTGCTCGGGTTGGATGTAATCCTATACACGCGTAGAAATTGTTGAAATGCTTCCTTTTTAATCTCCGGTAGAGACACCGCGAGTTCTGTAATCGCGTTGCCCATCATCGTTTTGATTTCCCCATCCCAGCAAAGAGTGGCAATGATGGAATCTTCAAACGGATCCCTATTCAATGGTATCAGTTTATATGCTATCCGCATGGCAATTTGTTTATCATCAGATTTGTCATCCTCCTTAGGTTGCTTCGCCTTGGGGAATTCTTTTGGCGCGGGGTTTTTAGCTTCCGGCTTTGCAGTTTCAGATTTTTGGCCTCCTTTGGCAGATTTCGTAGAAGATTCCTTTTTCGATTTCTCTGTTGCTGCAAATGGGACATTTCGTTTCTTCTTGAAAACGGGCAGTATATTCTTTTAATTCAAATCTTGCTATAGCCTTTGAACATTTTCCTATTCCTAGAGAATACTTCTCGAAATACCCTTTTAACCCGTCCTTCAGTTGTTGCGCTTCCGTAGATGAGTCTTCTACCCTATGAAAGAATTTATTCATAGGTTGGTCCCACAATTCGAATCGCTCCATCCAGTCAGTACCGAAGAGGTTGTCAGATGTCCTACGTACATACGCTTTCACTTTTTTATTAACACCATTTAAGGTCACGGGGAGTGTGAGCTCTCCCTCAAATTCCACTTTATTGCCTGTCACAGCTCGAGCTGATTTGTTCGTCTTTCGCATAGTTGGTTTCCTTAGCCTTTTCCACGTCTTAAGGTTAATGATGGACAGGCCTGATCCGGAATCCAGTTGTAGATGTACAGTTTTATTTGCGATGTTAACTGTGGCATGTTTTGACGGTTTTATCCGAATTCAAGTCGGATCTAGTCTGTCGGACGCTGTTCTTGTTTTGTTCTTCCTGCACTGGATCGCTTTGTGGCCCTTCCTGCCACATTCGTTGCAGTACTTATCTTTGTAAAAACATTTACTCGTCCAATGTTTCCCGCCGCAGCGATAGCACGGGCTTGTAGGGGATCCGGGTATTGTGAGTGGGTGTAGCCTAAGTTCTCGTACTTCCAGCTTTGCTTTTTCGGGGTGAGTATTTTCCTTCTAATGAATGTTGCGCCTAACTCCGCGATGTATCTCGAGTTGTTCCTTACGCAAACTTCCTGTTGACAATCCGCGGCCAACTTCTGAAGAGTGAGGCCCTGTCTTAGATGAGACCAGATCCTGCGCAAAAATTAAACACTTGAAATCATTTGCCGATGAGTCAGATAGACGAAAATTCTCGCAGTGTTTATTTACCATCGTCGTCGTCGTTTTTTTGCAGGTTCAAGCATTTCCATCCTCTATGAAAGAGCGTAGAATTCGGGCTGAACAGTTCGGATAAAAGTTTGACCGCTTCAGAAAATTCCAACTCACTCGTCTTCCTGGGGAGAATATGATCCACAAACTTGCTATGTTCTGTTGTCCTTAATTTCCTCTAAAGCAGGCGATTTTTTTAGCGTTGATCCACTCTTGACAATCCACGGTGAATAGGTCCTTATGTCCCCTCTAACGCCGGTTGGTAATTGAACGTTTTTATAGCGTTCCATATTGTACTTTGGGAAAAAGCAAAATTGGTATCCCTGTCTTCCGTTCTATCGAATATTTTTTAACAATAGTTGTTCTTGTCTGTTGTTGGAATAGTATTCTCTCCTCCAATCCTTGTTGCCCTCTTGAAATTGTAACTGGAGCTGTTTATCACATTCTTTAAAATTTTCCTCAGCCTTTTGCTGCCGGTCCATCTGGGCCTTGATTAGATGTATTAATAATGCTTTAACCTCATCTATCTTGTAATGACTTTCCCAACCGCACGAAAAAAAATTATTTCAGTTTTTGACAGGAGAAGAGAGATAAAATAATAAATAAAAAAAGTCTCCTTTCCTTGAGCGTGTGCGTATGAGGGGGTGTATCCCTTGCTTATTGGTAAAAACCTTAGAGATAACCCAATATGAGGGTGAAAAAAAATTTTGCTTGCGAAGCACAAAAATGCCCTGTGATACAATACAGTTGCAAAAGGATAAAACAATTGTGAAATTGTCCGGAAGTGAGCCAAAATTGCTAGTTTTTATTTTATTTTATGCGTGTTTGTAAGGGGGGGAGTTGTCCCCACGAGGAAGAAAAAGATTCTCACTTTAGAACCAACAGTTAAAAATAGAATATTTCAAAAAATTTCACTCAATAAAAAAGTATTTTAGTCCAAATAAAATGAAAGGGACCGAAAAAAAATTTCTCTCCCGTTAAAATTTTGCATAAAGTTAGCAGCAAAAGCAAAGGCAAAAAACACACTTTTCTCTTCATTTGAAAAATGTTCTAATTTGCATAAGAATAAACAGTAGGCAAGTAACAATTAAAATTGTTCTCGCGGTGAAATTGGGTTAACATTTTTCTCTTTTTTTCTTCTTTCAATAAGCAACCAAAATAAATTTTCAGCATTAACAAAATGCGTTTAGTACAGTTCTGTTCAATTTAAATATAGAGACAAAAAGATTAACTTACAATTGAGTCGAGTGCTTTGCGATGTGTTCGTTTTCTTTTTTTTGTTCTTAGAATTCAGTTTTTAGAAAGTAATTACCAACCAAATTCTTAGCTCGTAATCCGAAGTTCTTTTGAAGTCAAATTAATTTCATACTTTTTTGTGGAGTAAACCCATGTGAAAGTCGAATCCGACGTCGCCAGTTGTTATGGTGTTGATTGGTAATAAAACGAAAAGGAACACAGGATTTTAAGGAACAAACGTGTTTTCACATATATTACAGGCAAAACGGGTTAAGCAATACCATTCCTCAACTGTAGGGCGTTTGGACACGACCTCCTGGCCGCGTGCGAATCTCCCGGGTACCGGTACTCGTTACCGTAAGTGACGTCACCAGAGAAAGTGACAGCATGAGAGAGTTCATTAATCCCATGGAGATGCGTCTCCAACAATATTATAATTTATTAAATGTATATATATATATATATGTGTGTATACATATATATTATAATTTATTATATACATACATATATATATATATATATTTATTCTGTTGAGTTAAGGGCAAAGTATAATCAATGATTGATATAATAATTAAGTAATTAATTTTGCGCTACGAAACAGATACTATCAAGAATTGCAAATGGCAACTGAATTAAAGGAATAAATTATAAGATGGTCACCATCATGAACTTTGGATTATAGACTTTGTCATTCATTTATTATATTGCTCTGTAATTATATTGAGCTTCTTAAATAAGGATGGGTATATATTACTAAAAAATAAAATATGTTTCCACAGAAACACACGCACGCACACACACACACACGCACACACACACACACATATATATATATATATATATATATATATATATAGAGAGAGAGAGAGAGAGAAATAAAAAGGAACAAACCGTATTATGCGTTCATCAACATTTCGTCTTTATTTCTAGACTTCCTCTCTCGAAATAAAAACGAAACCTTGATGAACAGACAATACGGTTTGTTCCTTTTTATTTCTCTATTTTGTAGGAATATTATTTCCATTATTCTCGTCATATATATATATATATATATATATATATATATATATATATATAATATAAATCTGAACATCTGTGTGTGTCTGGTCACGCATAGGCTATTATACGGTTGATTATTATACAAAACTGATCACATATAATGATAGAAGAGGTATCGAGACACAGAAATGGGTATGTTTGATCTGGCATAATGATGAGTCATTAAAATTGTGGGGTCTGCATACGCGCCTGGTCCACAAAGTATGGAAATAAAAAAAAATTAAAATTAAAAAAAACTGTTTACAAGTATTTTTGATATATATGTACATAAGAATACTTTGATAAGTATGTTTTAACTTAAATAGGGATGGTATAATAAAATTGTGTGGTCTGCGTTCGCGCCTGGCCTCATAGAATGGAAATAGGCACACACTATAATAAAGACTTTTCATATTTATCTGCGTATGTATACTTTGATTATTATGTTTCAGTTGGAAGAAATATGGTATAATAAAATTATGTGTTCGTTCGCGCCTGACCTCCATAGAATGGAAATATGTCACAAAGTTTAACAAGGATTTTTGATATAGATCCACAGAATATTGTGATAAGTGTTTCAATGTGAACAGGTATGGTATAATAAATTATGGGGTTTATATATTTTATTTTTACTTTCATCATATTTTGCTTTTGTTTTGATAGCCCCAAATTCGAAGCTATCTCTTTACAACCCTTCCTTTTCATAACCTATCATACTTTCATAAATCAAAGTCTATTTTCTGTAGGCTGTTTTTGAACCCAGTCAACGACGGGTACTTTTGCTAGTTTATATATAAAAGTGGAATATAGACTTTTGTCATTCCTTAATTATATTGCTCTATAATTATATTGAGCTTCTTAAGTAAGGATTGGTATATTATATTACGAGGAAATAAAATATGTTTACACAGAAATATATATATATATATATATACATATACATATACATATATATATATATATATATATATATATATATATATATATATATATATATATATATATATATATATATATATATATATAGTTTTGAAAATAATAAGCGGAAGATTCTCAAGAGCTCTTTCGGCTATCATCTCATCGGGAGAAAATCGATAGCGTACAAAATAATATTATGTCGAAAATAAAGAGTTCTAATGGGGAACTTATTGAATGTGCCAAAAGTATGTTTAATGTTTAAAAAACGATTAAAATATTGGCACAACGAGGGAGAAAAAAAAACGGGAGAAAAGATTTAAAGTTCCCCAAAGAGAAACAATGCCTTGGATGTTAACTTCCGCTTACTATTCTCAAAACTGTATATAAATTCTGTACCTCTAGACACCCACAAAGCTCCAAACACCCGGGCAACGCCGGGTACCCCTCGTTAGTAGTTTCATAAATCAGAGTCTATTTTCTGTAGGCTGTTTTTGAACCCAGTCAACAGCGGGTACTTTTGCTAGTTTATATATAAAAGTGGAATAAAGACTTTTGTCATTCCTTTATTATATTGCTCTATTATTATATTGAATTCTTAAATGAGGATTGGTATATATTACTAGGAAATAAAATATGTTTCCACAGAAACATATCTCTCTCTCTCTCTCTCTCTCTCTCTCTCTCTCTCTATATATATATATATATATATATATATATATATATATATATATATATATATTCTTGCGTTCCCTTGTTGTTCTCGCACCCCATTTCCTTTTAGTCTATCTCGCTGTCTCAGTGCGGATTTCTTCTAACATTTATTGTGTTTGTGAAAATTACACGCTTTCTTTGTCAACCACAAATATCAACTTCAATATTAATCATGAATCACGATGTCTTTGGGGTGTTTTCTCGTATGATTGAAACTAGCAAAGCCAACCTGTGTTTATCGGTTCAGTTCATAATTAAAAGACTACCCACGTACGTAATTCGATATTTTTATGTTAATTCAGTTATTGTTTGTGCAATAGTGCGCTAATGGATGAGACACTGACTATGGGATAAACGATGTATCGAATTTCAATTATATGTAAAAGAGAGTTATCGATTATATTTCATGGGACACCTGAGGATAAGGTTTATTGAATTATGAGAACAGCTGTACATTACGAATAGGAGTGTGTTCGATACATATATATATATATATATATATATATATATATATATGTGGATAAATAAATATATACATGGATAAATAAATATATACATGGATAAATATATATATAGATAGATAGATAGATAGATAAATAGATATATACAGGGATATATATAAATATATATATATATATGGATAAATAGATATATACATAAATAAATAGATATAAAGATGTGAGTGTGTGTGTATATGGATAAATATATGCATATAAACTTATCCATAATTAATTTCAAAAATAATATATGTAAAATATCCTTGTTATTTTACAATTAATGATTATTTTTTTCTCTATTTCAGATATTTTACATATAATATTTTGGAAGTTAATTATGGATAAGTTTATATATATATATGTGTATATATATATACACACATATATATATATATACATTTATACACACACATACATATATATATATATTTATCCATGTATATATATGTATATAATTACTTCAATTTAACCCCATACATTAACATACGAACATATAATTTAGGCGTAATTTTTTCAATATTTACTTCAAAAGTGCTCAATACATAGGTAGAGCTAGGTAGTAAGCTTTGAAATATTGTATAATTTAATTGCCATATATATTTTCATAATATATATATATATATATATATATATATATATATATATATATATATATGCTAGCAGGGAGACCTGACATGTTCTGGGTATCAAGAAATATTCAACCCGACCACTCCTTTATGTATTTGAAATCGGTGAAATCGCCCATCTGTCAATCAAATAGATTGATTTCCTACTCTAGTTAAGGCTCCCCACTGCTTTATGTGTACTGGAGGAAGCTTTACGTACCTCTCCGCAGTGATTCAGCCCACAATACATTACACTGTAGAGAATGTACTGTTGATTTTATGAAATTATCTGTAAATCATAGTTTCACTTAAAGTTTATAGTATAAAAATCAAGTGTCATGGTTCAATTGTGAGCTAAACAGAATCATTTATTTCGAACGCGCCTCTGTCATTTCCAAGGATATACTGTTAATTTTATATGTCTAGCCTTTCTGCTTGTGCGGTGGTAATGGCTTAAATTGAAGTTTAAAATTAAAAAGTAACATATCATTAGTCAGTTGTGATTAAAATAAATACATTCATTTTGAAGGCGCCGCCGTTATGTCAAAAACATACTGTTGCTTTTAGATACAGGGGGTTTCTGCTTGTGCGGTAATAAAATTTCCCAAAGACACTTGTGATATTCGGCTGTATATGGCGTCAACTTTAATCAAAACCGCCCTTGCCTTTTTTTCGACGGTGTTTTTGTATTATCGATTATCAAAACTTATCGGGAATATTCTGTTACATAATCTATTTAAGAACACGGCCAGACATATAAAGTAAATTTAAAGTTGGTAAAAAACGGCTTAGCCGTTGTGGGCCTATCAAAAACGAACTTACACACAGACGCACGCACCCATGACAAATAACTATATTCCAAAATTCATGATGTTGACCATCGTATAATTTATTCCTTTAATTCAGTTGACATTCACAATGCTTAACAATATCTGTTCCGTAGCGCAAAATCAATCACTTAATTATTATATCTATCAATTGCGCTACGAAACAGATACTGTCAAGAATTATAAATGCCAACTGAACTAAAGGAATAAATTATAAGATAGTTAACATCATGAATTTTGGAATATAGTTTTTTGTCATTCATTCACTATATTGCTCTGTAATTATATTGAGCTTCTTAAATAAGGATTGGTATATATTATAAGAAAATATATTTGCACGCATTACAATTAAATTTACCAAAATGATCCAAGATGGTAAAATTAAAGTATAATATAAATATTAAAGAATTAATATTTATAAAGTTATCTCAGCCAGATGTAAAAGCTCGATAAAACCAAATAGGAAATAGAGCTTATAATACGAGCAAACAGTTAATAAAACATGTTAAAAAACACTTTGAAATGCGTTTAAACTCCGCGGATTAAGGACTATCCACTTATCTAGTTTTTTTCTTTTTCAGATTAAATATGTTTTTAACTAATTTCAAAGTGTTTTTAAACATGTGTTATTAACTGTTTGCTCGTATATATATATATATATATATATATATATATATATATATATATATATAGAGAGAGAGAGAGAGAGAGAGTGAGAGAAAGAGTGAGAGAGAGAAAGAGAGGGAGAAAGAGAGAGGGAATGAAAGAGAGAGACAGAGAAAGAATGTGGAAAAGAACATGATACGATTATATCTATATATATATAGAGAGAGAGAGTGAGAGAAAGAGAGAGAGACAGGGCGAGAGACAGAGAAAGAGTGTGAAAAAGGACATGATGCGATTATATATATATATATATAGAGAGAGAGAGAGAGTGCGAGAAAGAAAGAGAGAGAGAAAGAGAGAGAGAAAGAGAGAGAGAGACAGGGCGAGAGACAGAGAAAGAGTGTTGGAAAGGACATGATGC
>NC_136516.1:687500-785000 GCF_053919585.1 Euprymna scolopes
TTGATTTTGTTTAAAATAAAATCTTTCATGATTTGTACTAATGATAAAATAATAAATATTTATTGATCTTAAACTACCAACAAAACTAAAATCCATAGACTATCTTCCCACAAGTGTATTTTTACGTTTGCGAAAATATCAACACATTTAATATGTGTTTTTATGGTATTCGAGGAAAACACTAACAACTCTATAGTTAAATATTCAAAGATTTATAAAGAGCCGGAATCGATAATTGTACTGAAATACGAATATTTTTTTAGCTAAAAAATTGGAACATTTCTATGACAATTGGACGCTTATGTGTTCATCGTTGAGAAAAAGTGCACTAAGAATGGTTTTGACAATGTAGAAAAATAAATATCATATTATAATGGAGATTATGCGACGGTAACAGAATTTGCATTAATAATAACCATTGGCTTATCGAAATGTTCCAAATAGAAAAAACAAATATACACAACGTTGCTATACTAGTCATCACATGATTACTGATGTTAAGCGCCATTGATCATGGCCAGTACTTAAATGGGTGACCATCTGGAAATGCTATGTGTTGTATATAAAATCAATCTATAACTGTAACAAGCATGTGCCATTTATTGTGATCTGCATCGACTAGACAGTGGCCAACAAAAGGCAAGATCGATTTTAGTTTATCTTCAAAACCCTTATAGGAATTTGTGACATATTTCCGTTCTATGGACGTCCGGTGCAAAGGTAGACCACACAATATTATTGCACCACCTTTGTTTTAACTGAAACATACTTACCTAAGTACTCTAATGGTACTATTTCCGTTTTCGCAGTTTTATTTTATAACGACTCCCGTTCTTGCATGTGAGCTGAATTATGGTGTGCGTTGAATATGTTCGTTTAAATTAGTCGCCTTTACACAAAACGTGTAGTTATGAAGCAGTTTGGATCACGGAAAGTGGGATTGAAAAGTCAGCGCACCAGAGGAACGACACTCTGACCTGCAAAACGTGCTTGGGCAACCCCATCGGTATTCTCGGGTAAAGGCCCTCAAGTGATTAGCAATAAACTAACCCTCTTCTCAAAAAGAAGCAAAACCTGGGAGGGTCAACCTCGTAGAACTTCACAGGAACAAAATTACACTACAATCAATAGGGGCCATGTTTTCACAGGAATGGTTTAATCTCTGTGTATTTTGGAGGCCGAGGATAAAGTTTACAAAATCGGAAAGTGACAACCTGTTACAAACAAGACCCAATAAAACTGTATTAAAATGTCACGTATACCACCATTGAAGGTGGACCTGACAATTCACCCTTGTCTGTTCGTCTGTTTGTATAGAATTCTTTTAAATTTTGAACAAACATAAAACATGATTGGATTAAAAAAGTAACAGACCGGATTTTCCGGGGAAAATCCGGTTGCCTCCCTATCTAGGGGTGCCTTTCGGGTTAAAATGGCCAAAATTGACACTTTTGTGTTTATTAAAAAAAATTATGCCCTGGATTTTTACAAAACTTTCTATATAACTTTGTAGTCTATACTTCGCGATATCTCTTGGATGTGCCCCAGGGGCACTTTTAGGTCTAATAAAAACACTCCATTTGTCCAAAATTTGCTATGTATGCCTATTTAGAAGTTTCGCATGGTGCTGAACTTAAATTTAAATATGTTAAGGCCTTGAGGACTTTTGGGGCTAAATGGGGAACGGGCAAATGATGGGCTTAGTCATTTCTTTTTTTGCATGATACAGAACTCAATTTTACATATGTTAAGGCTTAAAACTGCACCATTTGCTCATTTTTACCAGGATTTCACGTTTCCTATGGACTTTTAAGGCTTAATGGGGGTGCAAATGCTGAACTTAGTAATTTTTTTAGGTCCATGCACACTTCATTTGTTTTTTTAATATATAAATACATATTTTTTTTTATCAAAATACGAAATTCATCGGATCCTAAAAAGAATTGTATTACACGTGGCGTTGGATGCATCATTGCAAATAGAGGCTCCGTAAGTAACGGATTTGGCTGAAGGTGCTCAAACCATTAAAAAATTTCTTTGATAATAAATAAATAAAATGAAATAAAATAACAATTGAAAATTTTCAAAACCTGTTCTTACAATTTTTGTTGAAAAGAAAATTTAACAAAAAAACTACTTGAAACTAAGGTACATATTTGGTAAAAAAAAACTTTTATTTGTAAAACCTTTTCCATAAACAAAAGTAAAACAGGAATACAAAAAAATGATTATGTTAACTCCTCGCCCCATTAAAAATTTAATGAATATTAATACAAAATTACGCTTAAAAATGTTTACCATTAAACATTTAATGAATATTAATACAAAATTACGTTTAAAATGTTTACCATTAAACATTTAATGAATATTAATACAAAATTACGCTTAAAAATATTTACCATTAAACATTTACTGAATATTAATACAAAATTACGCTTAAAATGTTTACCATTGAACATTTAATGAATATTAATACAAAATTACGCTTAAAAATGTTTACCATTAAACATTTAATGAATATTAATACAAAATTATGCTTAAAAATATTTACCATTAAACATTTACTGAATATTAATACAAAATTACGCTTAAAATGTTTACCATTAAACATTTAATGAATATTAATACAAAATTACGCTTAAAAATGTTTACCATTAAACATTTAATGAATATTAATACAAAATTACGCTTAAAAATGTTTACCATTAAACATTTAATGAATATTAATACACAATTACGGTAGGTCCTATTGTGTTTGTTTTTAGAATTTCCCTTTTTTTGTTTTTTTTTGTTATGTACCGTTGTTAAGATTTGATGATCGGCGACGGTCGGCATAGTCCGGGGATTTACGTAATGTTCCGACGAAAATTGGGTTTAAAAATCTGCCCAAAATTCCAAAAATGCTACTTCCAGGTTGCAAACTGACTAACGATAAGTTTAATATTGATAGATTCCGACAGATAAAATAGCAATTTTCACCCTCTTTTCAGGAGACATCGCCCATGGAATGTGAGAATTCACGGAGAAAGCTAAGGAAACGAGAGATACGAGGCTGCTAAAGTTATTCCGAGGTTCACTTTGTACTATTGTCTAAAAAAACAGCAATTCCTACCCCTTTGTCAGAAGCATGGAATTTTATAAAACTTTCTTAAAAGTTGTAACTAAGTGATTTCTATATAATTTTGTTTGTCTGTACTTCGTGATAACTCTTGGGTTTGCCCCAGGGGCTCTTTTAGGGCTAATAAAAACACTCCATTTTTGGGACTATTTAACCATATTGGTCCAAATTTTCTATGTATGACTATTTAGTAGGTTTGCATGGTGCTGAACTTAAATTCAAATATGTTAAGACCTTGGGAACTTCTGGGGTTAAATGGGGAAGGGGCAAATGATTGACTTAGCCATTTGTTGTGTTGTAGTTTATAATTGCAGACGTTTCTCGTTCCGTTAATTACTATCTGGTATTTGACCTGTGCACGCATGCATATACACACATGTTGTGTTGGGCTTTTTGGCTATGATCACAGTGTGTTATCTGTGTTATATTGTGGCGGGCAAAATAAGGAAACGAGATTTACGGGGATGCTAAAAGTAAACTTTAATTACGTTTCTGCTATATGTGTATATTTTTATATATTCAATATAGGATAATCACATTGACACCCGTTCTCGAAATTAAGCCACGTTAAGCTTGATCAGTACCTAAAGAAGTGGCTATTGTTTTCAATTCTTGGACTTTACACGAGTCGTGTTAATTATAAGTAATATTTAGTTTCAATTGCTGATAAATAATATTTTATTCATGCCCCTTTCTCCATGATTTTATTCTAGTTAGAATAAGCCTTTATTATCTCTAATATCAACATGCTGAGTGTTAACGTTGCTGGGTTTGGTAAGGCCTTTGTTGCCACTCCAAAGAGTGACGGAACAGTAGTCTCAAACGGACAGCCAACTGAGCAACACTACGTTAAAAAAATACATAAGTTGACAAAAAAGTTCTAGTGCTTTCTAAATCTCCCAGCCGTGAAAATACAATGGTTTGAATCAACGCGCCGATATGAGGTCAATCAGAAACAAAGCAACAGAAGCCACGCTTGCTATCGTAATAAAAAACGTAAGCCCACGTTTGTACTTTAAACGTTGTCTTCGGGTCAGGATCAAAGTGTCCGTGTGCCTAAGTCTTTTTGTTTAGTTTAAACTTACATTGTGATTTTAGCCTGAATAAAAGATTTAATATCTCAAAGTATAGTATCTGTTCTGATGCTACTCTTAAGTTAATTTGTCTCGGTCAATGGAGGGGAAGCCCTCTATACTGAGACAATTATTATTTTTGGTTCCTACCAGAGTGTCCTTTTGCCTTTTGGGGGTGGGTGGGGCTGGTTTTCCCACACATTCAAAACGACCTTGTGTCACATTTTGCTTTTGTGAGGAAGCAAATAAATACCAATAAAAATGATAAAATGAGAGTACAAAAAATAATCGACAAAAATAACAACAAACAAAAAAGTGTGTACCAACGTTATCGTCAACAAACTCCAGTGACGGGCGACATTGGTTTTTCTCTTTCTATTTTCCTTCTTTCTCTGGTCCTGGATATGACCTAAAACTATATCCGATGGTGAAGCCCCACCTTGCGGGCCTTGAGAAGAGTGAAGCCATCCTTTAATTGCCATTGCTCCCAGGTCCACTCTGACCCAGAGTGGTAGTACCTGTTAGGGTCCCAACTATGGGTTAAATAGAATCTGACCTAAAAAAAATATACTCCATAAAAAATCGTTCCTCAAAATAACGAGATTCGGCATTAAATAACCTGAAAAAGGTTGATATGCCGTAAAACAAAAACAACCAACCAACCAACTTTCTTTCTCTAACTAAGGTTTACATTGTTAACAAAAAAATCGATGTTTTTTTTTCTAACTTCTAATTTCCAATTAACCTTTTTCGAATGTCGGAGGGGAGACGCTATTCCTTTGCTTTTTATTCCAAGAGGTTTTAAAGATATTATGATGGACATTTTCGAAGAGTCTTGAACTCACTGTTAACTGCTCTCTCCGCCGACGGACGGACTGACTGACTACTTCCAGACTGACTCTCTCTGACCTGCTGCTAAAAACAGCTCTGCTCTGCACCGCTATTTATCCCGGAAATCTGGTCAGGTAAGGCCGCGATCTTTCCTCTATCCAATCAATGTGTGTTACATCCAATGACGCAGAAGTCGATTGCTACATTCGGACTGACGCAATTGCAGGTTTTCCCTGATGACACGCGATGACAGCATGTCCTGGGTTTTAGCCGGGGTCCACGAGTTTATTTTCCGGTTCTAACGATTTCCTTTATCATCAATCGAAATGACATTTAACAATAATTTAAAAATAATTCTTTCATTCGAATCTCAAAACAATTAACCTCACGGTCAAATATGGTCTCATCGCCGTGGTTATTTTTTTTTTGTTTTGAGTCGACATTTCTTTTTGTTCTCAATCGAAATCGCATTCTCTTTTTTTGCGCAGAGAGAACTCTTTAATGATAATTAAAAAAAAAAAAATAATGATACCCAACCAAAATAACCGATTACCAAAGGCAGGCTATTACTCAGCCGTGGAATCATAAATAAACTCTTTTACGCAGAAGTAAATATTTAAACTAAACAGAGTCTTTATTTATTATTCTTGCAGGTTGATTAGCACAATTCTATTACGTAACCGCAAATACAAATATCAACTGAATTTCGAAAGCGAATCAGCATCTTTCCTCGGAATTATCGTAAACCAACAAGTATTGTTTATTATTTTCGCATGGATATTGCGTCATTTATAATTCAACCAAGCACACATACACACCCTGGTTGTTATAATTACTAGTTTACATATTTGTTAATGTTTAACAGAGCCCGTAGTTATTATGGCAATTAGCTTAGCCTGGGATCTGAATTTTTCAAGGGCACTGGGGCTCCGCTGAAACGATAGCGTTAAATCATTGTGTAACAACATTGTTTATTGTGTAATCCTGTCATGGGCCAGGGGAGTGTAATTTAGTATTTCTTCGCCGTGTGAACGTTTCTGGAAGGTCGGTTATATGTTGGTACAGCAAGATCAGATTCATGCGGGGGAGGAATGATAAACGATAGGAAGAGCTTCTATTAATAAAGGGGTCATTGCTAGGGGTTTTGCTGTTATCAAAGCTCCCCAGAGAATTAATTATTAGTTGAAATTTAACACTTTTAACGAGGGACGGTCAAACCGTATTACTTAGATATAAACATATATACTTTATATATATATATATATATATATATATATATATATATATATATATATTTCCAAAGAAGAACATAAAACTCGAAAATCAGCAGAGCTTGAAATCGCATTACCGTCAAAATCACAGTGTCAAGTTCAAAATATCTCTGGTGTTGACAAAATGAAAAAAGAGAGAGAGGTTGGGGAAGAAAGTAGGAGAAAGTAAAGCAGACAAAACAAGAAACGAAAGGCATAATAATATTGTTATTAAGTTCGTCGAGGGTTCTCTTTGTTAACCTTTACCGAATACGGTGTAAGCTAACAGCGATATGAGCCTTAGCCTCTCAACCGTTACATTTTGTCACCAAATTATCAACTTTATCTAAGCGCGGGGTGGGTGGGTGTTATCTTGGCCATGTTTTGATGCCACAATAACACCTCGATTTTACATGAGGACAAAAGAGTAACGCACAAGCCCACCCTTCGAAAATGTGCGGAACTTCAACTCCTATCAAGAACATTTGTCATTGTGCCATATACTTCCCTCTTTTTTTAGATCTTTGCTTAAATAAAGAAATGCCATAACGTCAATTGAACCCTTGTCAAAGATACAGTACTATTCATCTCAAACCTTCTGCTTTCCCAATGTACTGGCATGCAGAAGTCCAAGTGTAATGTGAACAACATCTTGCTACTCATCTCCCTTCATAATGCCCCTGCAACTTATGTCCCCCTGATAGTAGCCTCCTACTCCAAAATGGCACTGTGCTTAGTTTGGGGTAAAAATTGAATAAAAACAAACAACCTCTCTATTATTGATCAGCATCCAACTGACTATCGCAGTAAATTTTGTCTTGAGTCGTTTCTAGATCATGGTAAAACGTTATTCATTAGATTATATAAAAGCAGGTTTATAGTAATCATGCTGACGAGCTGGGTCTCGTCGGATCACCGAAGTCAAGCAACGTTGAGCCAGGCTAGTACCAAAAAAGGAACCATTTGGGAATTCTATCTCGGCTTTGTTTTAGTCGTCCTGAGCCTCCACTGCCATTGGTTTTTAACAACGCCGACTAAGGAGAGGTGTGGTTGGAGATTGCGTAATTCTTGCCACAAACATTCCACGCGCATACACCCTTACAGTAGGTACGAATAGTCTGTTGATAAACTAAAGGAAGCTATCATATGTGTGTGTAAATCTTGTGTTGTAGTTTATAATTTCGTTCCGTTAATTACTGTCTGGTATTTGACCTGTGCAAGCATGCACATACACACACATGTTATGTTGGGATTTTGGGCTATGATCACAACGTGATATCTGTGTAATATTGTGGCGGGCAATGCTAAAGGTGTAAACGATTGTTATTATTGATTTGTATACTGTTATGTAGAACAATATATGCAGAGAGAATGTTTTGAAAGAAAGGAGTGTCTAGATAAAAAATTATGTTAAAAATCTAACAGAGGAATTTTAACTTAGATTTAAGAATGCTTATGAATAAAATATTACAGAGATATTATGTAATAAAATAGATTTAGAAATTGAATTTCATAAACAGTATACGATTAGTTAGTAGTCCGTTATCGAACGGTCATTCTGCGCTTATATTTGTTAAACCCATACCGAAATAATTATAGTGACCTTGCCCATGTTACGTGAACTCAGTTTGAATATGTGTTATCATGCACACGCACACTCACAACGAACTTTTGCTAACCACTAGACGACACACGAGCATGGGAATAAACGGGGGAAAAAAACAAAAAGAGGTACTACTGTTACAGCTTCACAGTGAAACGTCTTCTTGCAGTGTCCAAAAGACCAAGGGAGCCCAATCTAAAGTTAATCCGTTATAAAAGGGCCATTGTGTGTTTACGTGTCATGTTTGTTGAACATCCCTGAACTAATTACAGTTACCTTGTTCATGTTACGTGAACTCTGTTTGAATATGTGACATCACGCACACACACAACCACACACACACACACATTAGCAGGATAATATCATTGTCTTGTCGATTGAAACAATTTGTAATGATTTAACAAAAAAAATCCTCATAGGCTGAAATAAACACACACACACAACGAACATTTCCAACCACTAGACGACACACGAGCATCGGTCTCATACACCCGTATAATTATATAGACTAGGGGTGCATGAACGCACGTATAAATACTCGTTATATATACACCTGATAATAAAACACGCTCTCGAGTATGGTCGTATGGATTCGTTCGCTGATCAGATGCATGAGGATATGTGAAAAATATAATTCCTTTTTTAGAATAAATAAATGAACGTTTAATATTTTATTTCTCACCTTTTTTTATGCTGTGTTGATTTGTCACTGAAAAAAAAAACAAATATAACAACGAATCCAAACATTTTTTGATTTGTTGCTGGCGGTAGAGTTTCAATTTCGGAAAGCAATTTTCATTCAATATGTACTCCGAGAACGAAATTAACAGCCTCAGACGTATTTGTACAAACCAATTGGACATTTTTACCGACTCTAGATTAAATTCAATCTTTTCCCCTGCTTTTTCTTTTCCTCTCAATCTTTCATATTTTGCTTCTTTTCACGACACTCTCTGTCTTTCTCTCCTTTCTTCCTCCTCTATCGCGCTCTCTCTCTCTTTCTGTCTTTCTTTGAATAGTTTTTATCATTTTTTTTCTGATTATTTTTCTCATTCTGTAACTCTCTCTCACTTGTCACAACCTGTTTCTTGCACATGCGTATTGCTTACTTTCCCTATTCCTTCATGTTCTCTTTCAACATAAGATTTCCCTTTCTCACTCCCCCTCTCTCTATGTATCTATCTCATACACACATATGACCTTTGAAAAAAAAGAATAAAATTTCTTTCTGTCGCCTGATGAAAGTCGGTTCGTTATTGTCATAACCGATAGTAACGACATACGATCTTATTCGTGCAGTGAAATTAAAATAATGTTTATTTGAATATAAATAAAAAGTTCAATTTACTATCGATCTCTATTTTCAATCTGAATATTGTTTCGTATTGCAACTAACAAGTCTACAAAATTATGTTATTTATTTATGAGGAAGAGTTTTTAATCCATTAAGATTGGTATATAAAAACATTGTACGTTTCAAGTAAATAATCAACCTATATATATATATATATATATATATATATATATATACATATATATATATATATATAGGAATAGGTATATATATAGGTATAGGTATATATATGTATATATATATATATATATATATATATATATATATATATATAATTTAGCTGATAAATACATTTTCAATAAATATAAGCTAGTGTTTGGTCGATTAATCGTAATCGGGAATCGGACAAATCGGAAGATTTGAGGGTATCGAAATCGGCAAAACTGATGTCTATTTTTCGATGCCAAGCCGATTCCTTTAAGTGTCTTTTGTTATTGGATTTTGGTTAAACAAAAATCTTCCATTTCTGGTAATAATGATAAAACAATAAATATTTATTGATTTTCTATTAGCAGTCAAACTAAAATCGATAGATCATCCTCCACAAGTGTATTTTGACGTTTAGGAAAATATCTGCATATTTAACACGTGTTGTTACGAAAATCGGGGGAAATAACAATCTTATAGTTAAATAATTAGAGATTTATAAAGAATCGGAATCGGTAAAAATATTGGAATCATCCAATTACTAAACCGATGCATAAACATATACAGGGCGAGTCAAAAGTAAGCGCACAGTATTGTCTTATTACATATAATTGTTCGTATACGTGATCTCTAAATAAATGTTCAGATCATGTTTAACTCATGCCTTTGTTTGACATCTTTATTTTTGTTTGAGGTTGGTTGGACATACCTCAGTTTCAGTGTATCAAATTAAAAGGTGGCCTTATTTTAACTATTGTTGGTCATTGATACTATATACATTTATTTATTTATTTCATTTATTTTTTATTTATGTATAAAGTTGTGTTGTAACACAATAATAAAAGAAAATCAAGTCGAGTTTGGTTTAAAAAACGAACTGTATCAACATCACAGGTACAAAGGTAGGAATACGGGTATAACTGACTAGCGTTCAGCTAGGCAGTGGAGTACTGTCGCTCCTTCTCACTGGTGTAGATATTACTGGCACTATATATATGTATATATAGTGTGAACCGGTGTAATTTCTCTTATGCATAGAAAGGCTGGTATAACAAAAGTTATTTTAAAGTCAAGTTTATTCTATATCTACAGTTAGTTGAAATTTCACTTCTATAATTTAATAAAGTTTTTATCTTTAAAATTTTAAATTTCTAGGTTTTCATTCAAACATAATCTACACAAGTCATCTAAATATCTGTATGTACTGGCCCATCATAAGATTTTCCACTCGCTTATTAGGCATGGTTATGTATTTGTATATTCAGGATTCTCTTCTGAACTAATTAACCAATCATTATAAATTTTCGAACATAGCTGCTTGGTGTAAGGCGTCCATTTAGTTTTATACAACGAGGGCAAAAAAGCCATGGTAGCTCAGAGTAAAAATTATGATAACTCTGATTATGGAGAAATCTTTTTAATATCAGACATCAATTAATGAATATACACTAATTTGCAGTTTCTTTGGAGAATTTTAAAGAGTTTTTTGAGGGTATAATACTTAATTAAAATATTTCAAATTTGCATCAAATTTGATCCAGCAATTAATCAAAATTCTTCAAATTTCATTTTTTTTTTAATATTAAATTTTAGATATTTTTTCAAATCATGTAATCGATTTTGATCAAATTATTTTTTTATGCAAATCACTCCAGGTAAGGCATGAAACTACTTGATTTAAGGAGCTAAAAAATACTACTTCAAAGTTGCCAATGATAAGTGTTAGGTGGAATAGATTCTGACCTAGAAAACAGCAATACTTCCCTCTTTGTCAGAAACATCACTCATAGAATGCAAGAGCTAAAGTACAAAATAAGGGAAGTGAGTTACACAGATGCCGAAAGTAAACCCAAGATCCACTTTCTACCCTCCTTATAAGGATTCTAGACATAAGGATTAATAGCATAATATCTTGATTTGAATCTTCATAAAAACTGCAAAACTGTCCTGATAATTTTTTAGTATAAAAAATAATAGTTCATATGGAAATTTGTTAAATGTTTAAATAGAAGGGTGTTGTACAATCGTCATCATCAGTTTAATGTCAGTGTTACATGCTGGCATGTGTTGGACGACTTTTAGAAATTGACTTCCAAACTAATAGTGACCGCCAATCGATCAAAAACTGCTTTTTCTAAAGCTTATTAAAATCTGTTATTTTTTAACAACTTTTGGTCTTACCAGAAAGATAAAACCCTGAAGTTTATTATGTTAAAAGCAAAATAATATAATACTTTTCTATCATTTTTAATAGAAGTTTAAGTTTAAATTATCAGTAAAACTAAAATCGATAGATCATCTTCCACAAATGTATTTTGACGTTTAGGAAAATATCTGCATATTTAACATGTGTTTTTCGAAAATCTGAAGAAATAACAATCTTATAGTTAAATAATTAGAGATTTATAAAGAATCGGAATCGGTAATTGGATCGGAATCTGGAATTTAGCATCGAATCGGCAATTGTATCGGAATCGGGAAAATATTAGAATCATCCCATCACTAATATAAGCTCTAGCCGGTTAAGAGGAGCAAACAATAGAAAAAGTTAAGATAGAATAAAGTTACAAAATAACTTTTTTATCGTGCCAGAAGTGGGAATAAGATATATATATTTTTTAATTTTAACGAGTTTTTTCTTAAATATATATAGTACAAAAAAAATATTCCTATTATTTTCCTATACAGTGTGACCTCCAAAAAACAGAGGACATTCAATTGTTTTTCTGAGCATTTTACAGCCAACGGAGAAAAAAGGCCAAATACCCTAGTGTTTTGATGTGATGTTTTGAATATAATAAACTAGTTATGACCAAAGTTTCATTTCGTTCGGACAAAACACTGAGAAACCTAATTAGAGTTGGGACGCGTTTTTTGGGTCACCCTGTATGTTATTTTGTATATCTTTTAATCTTTATTGTTTTTCGTTTCTTCTCTTTTTTTTACCCTCATCAGATGACCCCCTCCTCTACATTAAAATATTTTTTCTAAACTGAATGTTTTCAAAGCCGGTGTTGTGCTTACACACTTTACATACAATGCTGGCAATTTTCTCTTATTCTGGCAAGAAAGATTTAGCTTCGAAATGCCCTAGCCTAAATAGGTTTCACCCTTATTTCTCGTTCTGTAATCCGGGTTTACTTGATAATGTAATGAAGTTTGTATGTGACGTTACTCTTTATCCTCTTAATGTATTTTCTATCTATCTATCTATCTATCTATCTATCTATCTAACTGTAAAAGTGAACGCGTCCGTGTGTGTGTCTGTGTGCGTGTGTCTGTCTACATTTCCCTACGCAATAACTCTGCCAATTTTAAGTCTACATACTCAAAATTTGATATACAGGATATTGAGACTTGGGTAAATCTTTGTGATCGGTTTTCGGCCAGAACTTTGGCTGTTAAATGGTCAAAGTATAACGATTTGATCTTTGAGAACTATACCAAACTCATCCGCCAATTTTGGGATCAAACATTTGAAATTTTAGGTATAGGGTCCTTGGACATGCATCTAACTTAATAACTTGATTTGAGCCCAAAACAATAAATGTTAAGGATCCATAATAAGGATCAAATTTAATTTAATTTGACCGCTTCTTTTTTTGCTTAACATACACTTCCCAACACCCGGGCGACGCCGGGCTGAAATGCTAGTATATATATATATATATATATATATATATATATATATATATATATATATATATATATATATTGGACAAGTTATTTAAAATGTACTTAACAGGTACAGATAAAGTATACCATACAGCCTGGACAATCCAACGTTGAAATGAGTTCAATTATTTCCGGGATATTTCTGCTAAAATATATATTCAGACGAATAATACTCGAAGGGGAGAATTGGAGTTGATATAGTAATCCGTATATTTTGTTCTATTTTAGTATATTGAGCTTTATATTTTTGGATTGCCTTGAAAATATTATTTTACTGTAATATTTAATAAGACTATAATTCATTTGATGTTTTTAGTCTGTGATTTAACTCATTTATATATATATATATATATATATATATATATATATATATATATATATATATATATATATTTAGTAGAAATGGTAATTAATAAAAACCCGAAGAAAGTGCTCAATACTGTTGTAGAGCAAATATGCGTTTTATTTTTTATTATTTTTTATTTTTTAAATCTAACTTTAAAAACATAAAACGTATATATATATATATATATATATATATATATATATATATATATATATATATATATATATACACGTATATATGCATATATGTAGTAACTTATGAAAATATATATGGCATTTAAGCTGCACAAAAATATTCTCGTTAAAGTACGTCAGGCATATACAAAATAGATGTCTTTGACAACCATTCACATAAGCTTGACGAATTCCCACGAATTTTCTGTGTAGCTTAATTGCCATATATATTTTCATAACTTACTCCTTTGTTCTACCTATGTATTAGGCATTGTTGAAGTAAATACTGAAAATTCACGCATAAAATTATATCTTTGTATATTACTTTATGTGATTAAATAAAATAATCAAACACACACACGCCTACATACATACATATATATATATATATATATATATATATATATATATATATATATATATATATAGTCTAGCGGCACTGATGAGTTGTGAAACAACGAAACAGGTCTGTATGTCGATGACTAAAATATATTTTAAAAATATATTTTATATATATATATATATATATATATATATATATATATATATATATATGTAGGGTTTTAATAGAACTGGGTGAAATGCCATTATTGAAATTGAGGACTTTTTTTTGTGACGTTTAATCGATAAGAAATACTACAAAGTCTGAAAATCTAATCTCCAAAACCAGTATGTAGTTCAAATTATTTGAACCGAATGAAGGGGGGAACACGTTTGAAAAAGGGGGATAAAAAGAATTAAATTAACGAAGATATCTTTCGGCCGATTCTTTTCAACTGCAACATCGGCGGATTTAAGATATAAAAAAAAAAATAACGAATGAGGGGGTGAAATTAATAAATGAAGTTTGGAGAGACGGGATAGCATTCTCAAACTACACCCATAAGTTCTAGATTATGGGTGTGTTCTTTTTGCTTACATAGAGTTGGTTTTCATAAAATAATCGTAACCGCTTCGAGAATTTTCAAATGTATTCTCGAGCGGGCTCTGTGTAAAATGGAGAATGCTCCATCCGTGTAACCTCCAGTGCAGACTTGACACTTTAATAAGTGTTCACCAATGGCCGAACTATGAGTATGTAAACGCCCGGATGATGGCCATTGTTTGTGCCTACGTATCGAAGGGGGGACATGTTGGGAAATTCTCACCTCCAATCGCTGAATAGTATGTCCCACGTAGTCAGCCTCACACTGACTATGAAATATGTATACTACCATATTATATTCTGTGGGTATACATATATATATATATATATATATATATATATACATACATACATATGTATATATATATATATGAATATATATGTATATATATGTGTGCATATATATATATGCATATATATGTATATATACGTATATATATGCATACATATGTATATATATATGTATATATGTATATATATGTATATATATGTGCATATATACATATATATATGTATATATATATATATATAGCATGATTGAAAAGTAATTCCCATTTTAAAATACATACAGTTTATGTTAGAAATCTTATTTATACGACCGATGAAAATACAACATGAGAAGAAACGATAATTCATGGACTTTTGTTTAAAAATCAATGCATCGCCTTTATTTGCCACCAGCTTTTTAAGTCGACTGGATATCGCATCAACTGATTTTACAAGAAACTCATACGAAATGGTAGTCATAACTTCACGTATTCCTCCTTTAAGTTCTTCTGAATTTCTTGGTTTAGTTGACTTACTCTTTCAGTCAATCTTAGAGAAAAATTCACAGGGCGTTAAGTCAGGTCTTTTCGCCGGCCATTCGTGCGAACAACGATAACCCATCCACCTTTCAGGTAATTGGCCATTCAGTCATTCACGAACAACAATAGCAAAGTATGGAGGTACCTCACTAAGCTGGGAGATGAAATTTGATCAGTTATTAGTGCTTGGGACAATATAGAAGATTTGCGTTTTTTCTTCTTTCGTTTCTGTTTTTTCTTCTTTCTCTTTCCATCTGTTTCTCCTTTCTTTCTCTTAAGTGCTTTTCAACATATCCACCTTCGATCTATGCTTTTCCGATTTCTGTATCCTTCTCACTCTCTCCTCCATCATTTTACTATTCATTTTTCATCCTTTGACTCTAATTTATACCTTGTTCTGTATTTTATCGATCTCTCTTTCTAAAATATATATTTTTCTCAGTTAGTTATGTATCTATTAGTGATGGGACGATCCCAGAATTTTTCACGATTCCGATGCAATTTCCGATCTCGTGCTAAACTCTCGATTCCGATACAATTACCGATTCCGATTCTTTATAAATCTCTAAATATATTACTATAAAATTGTTATTTCTCCCGATTTCCGTAAAAAAAAACAAACCCAAAACAACTATGCAAATATTTTCTCTAAATGTAAAAATGCACTTGTGGAGGATGATCTATCTTTATAGATATACTGATAATAGCTTTACTGATAATTTAAAATATTTATTATTTTATCATTATTACCAGCAATGGAAGATGTTGCGTTAAGCAAAATCAAATACATAAAGGCAATCAAAAGAATCGTTTTTGGGATCGGAATCCGATTAATCGTCCCAACACTAGTATCTATGCATATATTTTTGTATTTAACAATTTTTAATTTATTGTTTATTTTATTTTATTACGAATAAGGAGACCCGACGTTGCCCGGGGTTGAATAGCGATCAAAGAATCTCCCCGACTTTCATTACTTTTATTGTCATCAAAATAGGTGAAATCAACAATTTTTCAATCAAATCGATTGATTGCTTGCTATAGCCTAGGACTCACCGCAGTGCACCGAAAGCAAGCTTCACATGCCTAATCTACAATGCCTTGTCTTTCTAATTATCACCCTCTTCCGATTTTCCTCGTACCGTATCAACATGGTGCATATAACATGTCACGTGCACAGGCATCTTGCTTCTCAAATACAACTAAAATGACCCTATAAAACTGACTCCTAACATAGTAGCTCCTTACGTAATGTGTAAGGAAAAAATGCAACCTCGAAAAGCATAAACAATTTTTATTTGCTTTTCAACTTTCCAGATTGAAATGTTTTTCTTTCTTTCTTTTCTTTATTTGATCTTCATCGATTGCTTATCAGTATTGATATTAGCGCGAACAATTACAAAAAACAAAATAAAACAAAAAAAAACATTCTAAACCTGCGATTGCCATGACAACTCACACTCTTCCTGAAAGCTTCTCGTTCAAACTCCTCAGGTTAACATTTTAAGGTAACATTTGGACCAAATACATTAAACATTGTCAAGGCTGCTGTATCATATACGAGGTTCCTTCAATAAGTTTCCAGATTTTTGTACAGGAATTTTAAACTGTCGTAGATTCGGGAAAATTGAGTATGTCAATACTAGTCATCTAAGAAGATGGCTGACTAATCATTATAATTTCAGGTTCAATCAAACAGCTACAGAAGGAATTGAAATATACTCTACTAAAGCCTGATTGTCACAGCTGGTGAATTACAAAACTGAAATCTGCACGTCGTATCAGTTAAGATAAAAACGAAATGTAAGAAGCCCCCAGACGTACCCCTCCACCGGACTGTATACCGTTACTCTATGGCCGACTGGGATAGCTTCCGTACATTCATATCTGATTTACCTCTGCACTCCATGTTTAAAAAGGATGTGTCCTCTATAGTATCAGATCTGACCGAATGGTTAATTGCAGGCATAGACCAATTCATACCATCTAAGAAATTCCAACAAAAACCTAACAGCCAGCCATGGTTCTTCCCAGAATGTGCTGCTGCTATCGCGCACAGAAATCACTTTTTCCATAGCTACCAACGTAATAGATGCACTGAGACTAAAGCTGCTTTTAGGTCTGCCAGCAACCACTGTAAAAGAGTAATAAAAAATGCAAGAGAGCTATATGCCCAGTCTGTTAAATCCAAGGTAGCTGATCAGCGGCTTGGATCCCACCAGTTTTGGCAAATAACAAATAGGATCCTGAACAGAAGTGTGCGTTCTATCCCAACCATTATCAATGGACCAGAGGTCATCTCGTCAGCGTCAGACAAGGCCAAACTATTTGCAAAGAACTTTGCAGCTAATTCTACCCTATGCGACGAAGGCCATCAACTCCCCATATTTCCTCCTATAAAACAGAACAAGCTAGGTAACATACAAATATCCGTGCATGAGGTCGCCAAGCTAATAAAGAACCTAGATTCCAGTAAAGCAACTGGCCCTGATGGCATCCCAATTATAGTGTTAAAAAAGCTTCAACCAGAACTTGCTCCCATACTTACGAAACTATTTAAGCGCTGCCTTAAGGAGAAGTGCTTTCCGACTCCCTGGAAGACCTCATCAGTTTGCCCTGTATTTAAGAATTCAGGTGATAAGTCATCTCCCTCTCAATACAGACCAATAAGTCTCCTGTGTGTTATGAGTAAGTTGCTGGAATCCATATTAAATAGAGAAATAGTCAACCACCTCAGCAGGAATAACCTTCTTAGTGACACACAATATGGTTTCCGCTCTGCAAGATCTATCGCAGATGTGCTGACGGTTATATCCCACAGGATTAGTGAATCTCTTGACAAAGGCTTCCTTTCTAGGGCAATTGCTCTCGACATATCAAAGGCCTTCGACAAGGTATGGCATAAGGGTCTACTTCACAAGATTTCCAGCTACGGTATAACTGGAAATGTTTTCTCAATCATT
This sequence comes from Euprymna scolopes, assembly GCF_053919585.1. Lineage (NCBI taxonomy): Eukaryota > Metazoa > Mollusca > Cephalopoda > Sepiida > Sepiolidae > Euprymna > Euprymna scolopes. The sequence continues at coordinate 705,765 of NC_136516.1, forward strand.
AAATCATTTCTCTCCGATAGGCTCATAAGAGTAGTGGTAGATGGACAAAAATCGGAGGCCTGCAATATAAATGCTGGAGTCCCTCAGGGGTCAATCCTGGGCCCAACTCCCTTCCTGATCTACATCAATGACCTCCCTAAACACATACTTTAATCATTCGTTGACATCTATGCTGATGACACGACCATCTACGGCAACACATCAAAGGCTGTAAATGACAAAGTTCTCTCTGATTCTCTCTCCTCTGATCTCGAGCGCGTGGTTCAGTGGGGGAAGACGTGGCTGGTTACCTTTAATGCATCCAAAACCAAACTGCTATCCTTACATCATCAACGCTCTGATCCCCATCTGGCATCAATTGTGATGGATGGCTCTCGTCTGGGTGAGGCCCCGTGTTTTGACAAGCTTCTGGGTTTGACCTTTACTCCTGATCTGAAATGGAACACGTACATCAAGTCTGTTGCCAAGGTTGCTGGAAAGATGTTGGGATCCTTCTACCGCTCCAGAAGATATCTCACTACGGATGCAATTCTCTATCTATATAAAAGCCAAGTACGTCCAAGGATGGAATACTGTTGCCATATCTGGGCAGGAGCTGCTAAAAACAGCCTATCCTGCCTTGACAGAGTACAAAATAGACTTCGTGGCTTAGTGGGAATGCCCTTTTCTCTACCCTGCAACCTCTCTCCCACAGAAGAGACGTTGCGAGCCTGTCCCTGTTTTATCGTTATTTCCATGGCAGATGCTCGTCTGAACTCCAATCTCTGGTCCCCCTTCGCCAATCTTTCACGAAAAACACCCGTCTAGCTGAATCCACTGTGACAAATTTCCCCCACTCTATATCTGTGCCTAAATCAAAACGCAGATTCCATGAACAAAGCTTCTTTCTTAGAACTGCACGCCTGTGGAACTCTGTTCCGTCTGCCTGCTTCCCTCCGGACTACAACTTGGATGTCTTCAAGTCCAATGTTAACAAATTCCTAATGAACCGCCCCCTTAAGTAAACATTTCAGCAAATCTCCTCACTAACGTAATGTACTTGCAATAACCCTTATCCCTGAGTGGCTTCCGGGCCTTGATAAGTGGTGATCACTGTGTAAAAAAAAAAAAAAAAAAAAAAAAATATACAAAAAAGTTCTGTTTTCAATTTGGAAAAAAAACTGCCACAGAAACGCATAGAATGCTTCAGACTGCTTTTTGGCCATCTTGCATTAATCGAGCATCAGTTTTTGAGATTTAAGGAAGGTAGGGAGTCTGCCAGGGATGATGATTGGTTGTTTTTGTTTTACGGCATATCAACCTTTTTCAAGTTATCTAATGCTGAATCTAGTTATTTTGAGGAACGATTTTTAATGGAGTATATCTATTTTTTTAAGTCAGATTCTATTTAACCCATAGTTGGGACCCTAACAGGTACTACCACTCCGGGTCAGAGTGGACCTGGGAGCAATGGCAATTAAAAGGTGGCTCCACACTCCCCAAGGCACGCAAGGTGGGGCCTCACCATCGGATATAGTTTTAGATTATATCCAGGACCGCGAGGGATGATGAGAGGCGTGGAAGGATTACGGAAGTCAGAACACCAGAGTTGATTTATTAAATAAAGAATTTCATGTGTATCTATAGACACAATAAGTGTGCAGTTTGATGTCAGTGTGGGAACTGTACACACAATTAGAGATTACTTCGAAAGGGATCTTGATGTGTGCTCTATTGATAAAAGTGGCTATACTAAAAAGTATGAAAACCTATTGACGGCACCTCGTACAACTATTATGTTACAATTCGCCCACGAATAAAGTATTGTTGCTACTTGCTCGTAAGGAGGTACTGATTGGGATCCCCTCTAACGAGTATGTGGGGAATTAAGCAGCGAGATCTCTGTTTGCCTCACATTTATTCTAGTATTTTAGAACGGCCAGGCAAACTGGGAGCAGGAAGGTAATTCCAAATCTAACAGTCTCACAGAAAGAAATTATTAGAGTAAAAGGCTGAAAAGTTAAAGGTTGAAATTTTGATGCTTGTCAAGTTAGTCAGGAGTATTTGCGTCGAGGGGGCACAAGTGCTAAGAGTTCATCAGAGCACATTCTCTTGAAAGTTCTTGTAAAATAGATATCTGGCAACAGCATCTCATGCATGGATGAATTGTGGATTTGTAAATATATAATATAATCTTTGGTGTGAAAGATTTTCTAGCACGGTAGAGGGAGCCCACCTTTTTGCAGGAGCCTTGACAATGACTTATATAATATACAAACAAGTAGTCTGAATAAATCGATTGGAATATACACACATGTCTAAGTTAATTCTTATTGTTAACTTTGTCATTGTGTCTTTGCACACACAATAACATCATCAATTGTTTCTTTGCCATTAAAATGGTCCGCAGTAAGGAGTTATTTTTGTATCATAGCGCAGACGGCTATATGCAAATGCATGCGAAATTACATCAGCGGTGGGAAAAATAAAAGTTTTAAAAAGGAATTCACGTTAGAGATGAGGATAACTTTCGAGATCACGTGAGAGATATGGAGAACGTTATGGATCACGTCAGTGACATCACGGCCGTAACAATGACGAAATAAATGCCGTTGTTACAAGGAAAAACCGAGTTAAAGTTCTTTTTCTATTCTTAATCTCTTTGTGACTGAGATTACAATGTGTTGGTTCCCGGATAACGGTACATTAGTAGCGTTGTTGGAGGTGTGGCTTCTCAGAGTGCTTTGGGTTTTAATTTAATTTGAAAGTTTCGTTTTTGTTTTGCATAAAATAATAATAATAAAAATGTAGAACATATCTTTCATGTCTAATTAGGTTATGTAGATGTAAAAATTATATAAAAAAAGAAGAAATTAAATTTAAAAAAAGAAAAAGGAACTTGACTTCTGCAGGGAAATGACGAGAAGAGGCACATCAAAGAAGAACGAGTAATGTTTTTTTTTCAAGATGGCCGACAGTCGAAGACCTCGTTTTTGATTTCATTCTCAACTAGCACTGAGAAAAAAAAAATGAAGAAAAACTAAATTGAACTGAAGGCGAAAAAAGAAAAACCGCACTAAAAATGCAACAGTACAAAAATTCATCAATAACAACGGGGATTCCTCAGATATGTCCATTCAACATACACGTTTATTGATAAAAACGCGAGTTCAAATACAGACGTTACAGATCCACGAAAAAAAACAAAAAAAAAACAAACAAATAAAAAACAAAACAAAACAAACAAACAAAAAAACCCCTTCCTAGTTTGAAGCACTTTCCACAAAATATACGAAGTGCCTTAAATAAGTTTGCAGATTATTTTCGCATGGACCTTTTTATTGATAGTACACGCATGTAATCACATCTCCTCCGGCTACAATGCACTTATTTTACCGTTCTTAGAACTTCTAAAATGACCCATGGAAATCCTCTTGTGTGACCGTGTCAATGACCCTCGTCACGGTCTCTCTATATCCTCAATTGTTTCATAACGACAGCCTCTGAAGTTTTCCTTGAGCTTAGTGAATAATCAAAGTCAAAGGGAGCAAGGTCTAGACTATAAGGAGACTGAGGAACTGGCTTGATATCCATCTTGGTAAAATAGCCTGTGACAAGGATGGCGCATCCTTTGGACAAACTTCGTGCAAATTTTCTACATCATGAGTTCCTCGCGAATAACTGTGCGTACAGTTCCCACACTGACATCAAACTGCACTAATTGTCTCTATAGACACACGACGGTCCTTATCCATGAAATACTTTATTTGGCCAATCAACTATAGTGTTTTTGACTTCTTTACTCCTTCCATATATCTCATCACTCCTAAGAGACTTCCTGTTTTCTATAAATCTCCTATGGTACTCATAAACCAACGCCCGATTCATGCAAGATGGTCACAAAGAAGTTTCAAGCATTCCATAAATTTCTGTGGAATTTTTCCAAGTTAAAAAAAAGACTTGTACTGCATATCGTTCTTGTGAAGTGTCCTTACGTCAAGATTGCATTTTTGAAGTTCACTTACTGTGACAATCAGGCTTGAGTAGGGTGTATTCCAATTCCTGCTATAGCTGTTTATTTGACCCTGATATCATAAAAATCAGTTATCTCATAAGATATAGGGCAATAGCATTCTAACTGCTCGAGCTTCTATAACAATTTTAAATACTTTGACGTAATTTCTGGAAACTTATCCAACTCACCTCGTATATATATATATATATATATATATATATATATATATATATATATATATATATATATATATATATATATATATAATATTCCCTTAACCATGTGGGGGTACCAAATTGGGTAAAGGGAAAATTATTCCCAACTCGCATTTAGGTAAAAATGCACTTTCGTAAATAATTGAATTCATTCAAGACTTATCGCAAAAACAAATAACATGTACGTAAATCGCGATATATTCGAACAGTCAGGGAGGTGGACGAGGAGTAAGTGTTTAGGCTTCTGATCATGGGGTCCCGATTTTGAATCTCGCTAGATACAGCCACTCTGATGCATCGTAGACGACGAAACACGTGTCATTGTATAATTATATTTAAAAAATTATATATATATATATATATATATATATATATATATATATATATTAGACGATTCCAATACTGTCTCAATTCCAATCCAATAACTGATTCCGTTTATAATTCCAGACTCCGATACAATTACTGATGTCGAATCAATTTATTTATAAATCTCTAGGTATTTAACAATTAAGTTGTTATTTTTCCAAATTACCATACACACACATGTTAAATGCACATCTCAAACGTAAAAGAATACTTATAAAGGGTGATCTATAGATTTTAGCATAACTGGTAGTTTTAAAATCAATAAATATTTGTTATTTATTGATTATTACCTTCTGTGGAAGATTAAGTTTTAAATAAAATTAAATTTAAAAAAATAAAGAAGATAATCAAAGAAATCATTTTTGGCATCGGAAAATAAGTACATATTTTTTCGATTCCATATGGGGGGTACCAAATTGGTTAAAGGGAACATTATTCCCAACTCGCATTTAAGTAAAAATGCACTTTCGTAAATAATTGAATTCATTTAAAACGTATCGGAAAAACAGAAACAAATATGGCGGAGGAGTTTGGTAGAGTGGGCAAAGGTCAAGTCTTTCAACTTTGACCTCTTGGCAGCCAAATGTTCGCCCCCAAACTGATTAAAAAGCTTGCTGCATGTTTGAATACTGTTTATGTAAAATTCCAAGTGTTTATACCAAAAATTGGCCGAATAGTTTACTAGAGACCGCAATGGTCAAATCCTTTGAACTTTGATCCCTTAGCAGCAAAAATTTCGGCCAAAACTAATTCAAAAGCTTGCTCTGTGTCTGAATTAATATTATGTAAAATTTTAAATTTTTAGATAAAAAATTGGCTTGATTTTATGTCCTATATGTATTTCTTTCTGAATGTTTTCATCGTACTCCCGCATCGTCAGGACATGAGTGGTATATTAGACTGAATTAGGCGGACAGTGGAAAGACTTTGTAGTAGCAACATGTTATCAACAGATATGCCGGTAGGAAGGTGATAAACGAGCCCGATACTGGGGACAATAAATCGGTCGCATGAAGCGAGAAAATATGTGGGAAGTTACAATACGCATTTTAAAACGTTTTTGCTTGTGTGACAGCGTTAATTGTAGGCGTTGGGGTTTCTTTTCTTTTCTTTTTTATACAAATAGCTTTAAAAATTTTCATCTTTTTTACATTTGCTTCGCGGTGTATTATCTTTGTGTTTTCAACAAGTTTTTGAGTTATTTTTTTTTTAGATGTTAGATACTTGCGCTCAAATCGACATCATCCATCGTTAAGTGGCAGAGTAAAAAGTGGTTTGTCTACTCCGAAAGCTGTTCTTTACATGAAGATGTGGGGGGGGAGGCTTCAACCAAGCAACGCCAGTTAACGGGTCCTGCAAGTATTAAATAGAAAAGCTGCATTAATCAAAATATCATATTTTAGCGTATTTATATATATATATATATATATATTTCGAATCTCGCTAGAGTCAGCCACTCTGATGAGTCATAGACGACGAAACACGTATCAGTGGATAATTATATATTAATAATAAATATATATATATGTATGGTGACACCCCAGAAAACAGAGGACATTCAATTGTTATTCTGAGGATTTTACAGTCAACGGAGAAAAAAGGCCAAAGACCCTTGTGTTTTGATGTGATGTTTTGAATACAATAAACTAGTTATGACCAAAGTTTCCTTTCATTCGGACAAAACAGTAAGAAACGGGGCCTAATTAGAGTTGGGACCCGTTTTTTTGGTCACCCTGCATATATAGGCTAGCGTATTAAATCCAAACTATCAGTAACAAAACAATGGGCAGAAGGAAATCAATTACCTATAAATGCTATTTCGCTGGGCGTTCATAGTTGATGGTCAGACAGAGTATTCCACAACAAAGAGGTTGGATTGATGCATTTTCGCTCACGTTGAGAGTTTTTATCTAAGATCCGCAAATAGGGATCAACCTTCATTTTTTTAAAGTGGCTTTATTACTATAAAGTTTTAAATAAATCTTGATTATTTTTTTAGAAATACAGATACTACTGTTTTATGCCTTTGCAATCATCAGTGTACGGAGTGAAAATTAATAATGTTTGGGAAATTCGACCTCAATCACAAAGTCATACTTTACTTCGAAGGCTATCGGCACGTGGATAGAATGAAGAAAATGAATATTGTTTCGGCGGTCATTCAGTTTGCAGTAAGAAATAGATAGAGAGAGAGATAGAGAGAGAGAGAAAGGGAGAGAGAGAGAGAGAGAGAGAATGCGACAGAATGCGAGGGATAGATCAATGCACCGACGGTGATCTGTAAAATAATGCATTCGATAATTTCCATACTTTTAGTTTTATTGATGGTACCCACACGAATCTTTAGTCCTTTTCGAAGTAATCTCCTTCGACTGCAATGCACTTGTACGGTTCCAAAAACTTCTGTAATTCTCTTGTGTGAGCCTGTCAATGACCCCCGTCACAGCCTCGTTCATCTCCTTAATTGTTTCATAACGAAAGCCTCTAAAGTTTTTCCTCAGCAAAGGAAAGAACCCAAACTCACAGTAAGTAGGGAGTAAGGTCTGGAGTATAGGTAAAGTGTGGAACTGTGTTGGTGCCCATATGGGTCAAATATTCTGTAAAATGGAGGTGTGGGTTAGGGTTAGGGTTAGGGTTAGGGTTATTCTGTAAAATGGAGGTGTGGGTTGGTGTAATCGTGAAAATCTTCCGCATCTTCAAATGCTAGCGAATAATTGTGTGTACAGTTCCTACATTGACATCACAGTGTACAATAATTTTCTCTATAGACACACGATGGTCTTTATCCATCGAATTCTTTATTTGTCCGATTAACTCTGGTGTTCTAACTTCCTCGCCCTCCCACACCTCTCATCATCACTCGAGTACTTCCTGCTTTTCTTGAATCCTTATAAAAATAAATAGTTTTATAATTTTTTCTGTCAAATAATTTACGCCGTTAAACTACACATTTGCCATATTTTTATTGTTCCTTCCTTCGTCTTACACACTGAAAAAAAGGCTGAATACAATATTTTGAAAGCCCAAATTGCTTTTAAAAAGGCTCATCTAGCAACCCTAGACAAGATGGTGTAGTTTCGTTTTCGGTGAGCAAGATGGCCCAAAAGCAGCCTAAGGCATTCCATAGTTTTCTGTCGCAATTTTCCAGTTTTAAAATTTTATTGCATATCGTTTATCTGAAGTGTCCTCAAATCCAGATTGCATTTTTTGAAATTCACGAGTTGTGAAGATCAGGTTTTAGTAGGGTGTATTCCAAGTCCTGCTGTAGCTGTTCATTTGAATGTGAAATAATCAAAATTGACCAGTCATCTGATAATATATATAGTAATAAAATACTGAATTTACAAGAGCCTTCGACAATTTTAAATGTTTCTTCAGAAAAGTCTACACACTTATTGAAGGCATTGCGTATCTTAAAGACTACTAAAGCGTGACCGGTGAAACTAAATCGGAAGAAAAACCGCTGACCGCGAAAAAGGGAAAATCTCGGCATAGAAACGCAAACGAATATCTAAAAACGGATCCGAAGTAAAAAAAAAAAAAAAAAAAGAGATAAAAGGAAGAACAAAAATAATCTAAAAAATTGAAAAATAAAAAAAATCCGAAAATCATGGAAGATAGAAAAACAGGGTAAGAATTAAAACATATCAGTTTTTTTCTTTTTTTCTTATTTGCGCTTTGCTTGAAATAATTACAAGGGGAAGAGGAATATTTTGCCGCTCAGTTCATTAGTATTTTTCTTTGTCGCTGGAAAATCAGACGCTAATTTATACATTGACTTTGTGAATTATTACCTCATTTCTTTTTGTGCTTACTCTTCATCAAGTTTTTCCCACACTCATCATTGTCCAAATTGGCCGCTTAATGAAGCTTGCACTAATACACACCAAAAACCAATTCGCATTTATGGACAGCGGATATAAATATATATTTGTATATGTATTAGTGATAGGACGACGCAATATTTTTACACGAGTCTGATACAATCACTGATTCAGTTTTAAATTCCAGATTCCGACACAATTACTGATTTCGATTCTTTTAAAATTTCTAAGTATAGAAGGTTTTGAAGAGAGGTGGATGATTTGATTACTGTATATGATGTGTATCATACAATTAAAAAACTATACTTTATTAAGTTAATTTAATTATTGACAATTACGATATAAAAGAATTTTCAGATTATTTTTAAACTTAGCAAAACGTAAGTATAGTTTTTGAATTGCATGATTTTAAAAATTATAATTGTAAGGATTGATGAGTTTGATTGTATTAGCAAATAGATTTGAATTATGTATGTTTTCAATTCGGATGAATTGTTTAGTTATGATAACTGACTTAAATGATCAATCGTTTGTTTTTTTAGCTAAGTTTAGTTCCGTATATACAAACATGTATAATAGTTTATGATTTGTTGATATTATTTTCATAAGTATGTATACAAAACTTAGAATTAATATATTTACTAATTATTAAATAGAATATTTTGGTATAATATTCATAAATTAATAAAAATTTTTAGTACAAATAGTTGGGTTTAATGACTTTGTTTGATAAAAATTCAATATGGCGTAGTGGAAAAATATAAAGTTATTTGCAGCTTCTCTTCCAATTTTCGGAACCAAACAGATAATGTCAAGAATTGTATAAGTCAACCGAATTAAAGGAATAAATTATAAGATGGTCAACATCATGAATTTTGAAATATAAACTTTTGTCATTCATTCTCTCTCTCTCTCTCTATATATATATATATATGTATATATATATATATCTTATAAGTATATATATATACATACATATATATATATATATGTATGTATATATATATACTTATAAGAACAAATAGTTAAAAAACATGTTAAAACACTTTGAAAAAGAGTTAAAAACATATTTAATTTGAAAAAGGAAGCACAAAATAATGGATGGTCCTGAATCCGCGGAGTTTCGAAGAAATACTTTCCTTCTAATCAGAGGGTATGGATTAGCAAAATGCGGGATCGGATTTTGCTTGCAACAGTATTTAATGAAACTACAAGTAAGTCATAGATCTTACTGGATAAAATATAGTGAAGCAGAGTAGATAGGGGGAAGAAAAAGACGATTTCACGCAAATGGATGGTATGGTGAAGGGTAAAATATCCAATAACGGTAAAATCTAAAAAAATTGATTAAATTCCCATTTCCACAAGTTAAATCCAAAGGAATCGCGTTAATGGAAGATGGTTCAAAGTGATCCAAAAGGCAGAATTCCGTGGAATAATTCACAAATGGGTACAAGGAAAAAAGGGAATGAATTCAAATAATATTATTAAAAGAAAGATAAAATGTGCGTAGAAAGAAGAAATGGAGAGATTTTAAAACACGGCTGTCAAGGCGGAATTAATAAAAATGAGTATCTTGGTTAAGTTAATTGTTATTCATATTACATTATATATATATATATATATACATATATATATATATATGAGCAAACAGTTAATAAAATATGTTGAAAAACACTTTGAAATGAGTTAAACACATATTTAATCTGAAAAGGAAACACTAGATAAATGGATAGTCCTTAATCCGCGGAGTTTCGAAGTAATACTCTCCTTCTCATCAGAGGGTAGAAATTAGCAAAATGCGCGATCGGATTTGGCATGCAGAAGTATTTGATGAAACAACAAGTAAGTCAAAGATCTTACTTGAAAATAAAATAAGTTAAGCAGAGGGGATATGGTAAAGAAAAAGGTGATTACACATGAATGGATAGTCTGGTGGAAGATAAAAAACTCCAGTGACGGTAAAATCCAAATGTAAAACTTCAAGAAAGTTAAAAGAATTTCCATTTGTACAAGTAAAATCCAAAGAAATCCCGTAATTAGAAGAAGATGGTCCATAATAATCCAATAGTTTTTTATATTTCAAGAGGTATCTGCTCCTGATTAAGAAATGTAGCGAAATAACAATGAAAGATGTTGGAAAAGCTAGAAATTTGTTATTTGGTAGCGTTTATTTCTTGCAAGAAATTTCGAAAGATTTCATAAGAATTTTCTTAACTGTTTGTGAGCAAATGTTGTACATATATATAAAAAAAAATGTTGCACATTAGCGTTAATAAACCGTTTGTAGAAGAATAATTTCATACTTATTTTTAAAAAATTACCCTGATTTTCAAATCACGCGGTCAGGCGCATCATTCCGGCATTTCAAAAACAACAACACAGTTAACATCACGTAGGCACTTCATTCAAATTTTCTCCAACTTAACATCATGACGAGGAAAACTCTGACGAACTGCAAGCATTTGTGCCCCCACGACGTGAACACCCTCGACAAACCCGGTAGGCAGCGAAATCCCACCCCCACACTGTAGAGATCCCTAGATGTAAAAGATCTTTCTACTCCAGTAGTTTCTTCCCCAGAACCGCTAGACTTTGGAATTCCATTCCAGGTCCCTTCTCCCCCAACTGTAAAAAAAAGAAAAATACAAAAAACTGACAAGGGTGTTTTACTCCGAAATATATACCTTAAAATATATACCTTAAAATATATACCTTAAAAATATATACCTTAAAATATATACCTTAAAATATATAACTTAAAATATATACCTTAAAATAAACACTTGTTTATTGTAATAATTTCGCGTTGTAATTTGGCTTCAAATGTATTCCATACGTGTTTTATTTTAAAATTATATAACACTAAACATTTAACATTGTACGAAAAAGGCAATAAAATAAGGGAAATTCATTCATTGAAGTGGTATCCTATCTGGTATAGACATTGACGGTTATGGACACACTATATCGAAAACTTAGAATAGATCTTCACGTATTGCGTTTTGTTCGAATAGCGGCAAGTACATGCCTTCGTTTCGACGCTGTTTGTAAATCACGCATGCGCAACCATCAATTCGTTTTTTGGGAAGGTATGAATCGGTCTATACCTACAAGTAACCATTCTGTCAGGTCTGATACTATAGAGGACACATCCTTTTTAAACATAGAAAGCTGAGGTAGATCTGATATAAATGAATGGAAGCTGTTCCAGTCAGCCCTAATGTATCGATATACTGTACGATGAAGAGGTACGTCTGAGGACTTACTACATTCTGTTTTTATCTTAATTGATACAACTGAGTGGTCAGAAGATCCCAGTAGATACAGAACTGAAAATGAGCATAGCTCAGGGCAAGCTGTGAGAAAAAGATCTAGGTTGGTTGGTTGTTTTTGTTTTACGACATATCAACCCTTTCCAGTTTATTTAATGCCGAATCCAGTGATTTTGAAGAAAAAAAAAACAAAACAATTTAATAGAATATTTTTTTTCAAGTCAGTTTTTATTCAACCCATAGTTGGGACGCTAACAGGTACTACCACTCCGAGTCAGAGTGGACCTAGGAGCAATGGCAATTAAGGGGTGGCTCCACACTCCCCAAAGCCCGCAAGCTGGGGCCTCACCATCGGGTATAGTTTAAGGTCATACCCAGGAGCAAAAAATCTAGGAGACTCGCATACTGACCGTCAGTATCGGCACACGGGTGGGTACATGAATAATCTAAGTGAGGTCATAAGCAATGGAGAAATCGTGACAGAACTTTCCTCATCATATGTCTTGTTTGAGTGGATTAACCATTCCACATTTTTAACATTGAATTCTCTAGAAACGTGAATGTTAACCGAAGCATGATCAGACAGGATGTAGTCAATTTTCTCACATATGCTTTTAAATATAACAATTCCGCTGTTGTGGGGGCGATAGAGAGTAAATATAAACGCAGTAGTGTGAACAAGTGCAGCACAGAAACACATATAGGGTAATTTACGATCTTCTCTTGAGATGTCCCTACCACATGGAAAGCCACTTTTAATGTAGGCACATATTCCATGCCTTGGGGGTCAGATTTGAAAGTTAAGTCAGGGTATCCTTTAACTACGAACTCATCTAGGGAAATAGTTGATCCAATGCTAGTTTTGCTTAGGAATAATAGGTATGTTTTTCAACCTCTGGAAGGTTGGAAGGTAGACCCCTGATGTTGGAGAAGGAGACATGGTAGTGGGGATCTACATTGGATATTGGAGATTCGGATTTAATCGTGTATTAATTTCTGGAAACCTTTCGTGATGGTGTTTTGGGATTTTTGGAATAGGTCGACAGACTTGCGTAGAGCAGGGCAGAGAGGGAAAGTAAGAGAGAAAAAAGAAATGAAGAAATAAAATAATTTTTTGTAGCACATAATAAGGTAAATCCTTAACAATTACCCACTAATATGTCTTGTTTATAACTGTTTCGCACAATTTTAAATATTTATTGTCCTATTGCCTCTTTCTTGCATTTTATATATAATCAGCCAATATCATCAATTTGCTAGTGCATAGGCATTAGTTTCCCGGTTCCTGGACTCTTTGATTCAAGTCTTTCGCCCATTTATAAAGCTGATCCTTATAGAATAATGATTCCACTGATGCGAACCGCGCCCTCCGCACTTACTTCGTCAGGATCTTGATCAGTTCATTAACAGACCAAGCGATTATATTCCAGTCTTTTATTTTTATTTAATAAAATAGGATGAGCGTCATACAATCATAATTGTATACAAATTACGCGCCCCTTGTTTAAAAACAATACTTCGGTGTTAACTATGGTTCGTATTTCCTATTTAATTCTTCCTTTTCTTACGATAATCCATTAGTGCTTACAGCCAATGTTTCCGTCTTTTTTGGCTTCCAGTTTGTGTAGTCCGTTTGACGAGATAATTAGGCATAATCAAGCAGAGAAGAAAGCTATTCTTAACATAAGGAGAGAGTTTTTTTACGCTATCAGCGAGGAAAATAGTCATTAATCAGAAAGGACCATATTTTGTTTGTTATTGTCGTGCCATCCGCAGAGCAGAAACTTGAAGTCAGAGAAGGAATGAGATAGAGACATAAAGACAGTGAGAAATATATATATATATATATATATATATATATATATATATATATATATATATATATATATATTTATATATATATATAAAGTACGTTATAAAATAAATATTTATGGCAATTAAGCGACACAGAATATTCTGCGTTTCATCCGCGCTATGATTCATCAGGCTTATGCTTATGCTGATGAATCTTAGCGTGGATGTAACGCGGTATATTCTGTGTAGCTTAATTCCCATATCTATCTTATAACTTACTACCTAGCTCTACCTACGTATTGAGCACTGTTGAAGGAAATACTTAAAGTTTACGCATAAATTTATACTTTGGAATATTACTTTATGTGATTAAATGAAGTAGTCATATATATATATATATATATATATGCACAGAAAGAGAGAGAGAGAGAGAGAGAGAGAGAGAGAGAGAGAGAGAGAGAGAGAGGAGCAGGCGACTTTGACTCTAGTCCATTAGTCCAGCCCCGGTAGATAAACTTGCCGCATCTCTAATGAAAAATAGTTCAATACTAGCTTGTCGCCCGTCGTTACTCGGTCGTAAAATACGCATAAATATATTTTAATTTATGCAGAAACTGAAACATGTGCATGCGAGTTTTTTTTCGAAACAGTCCATTTCTTGTAAGTAGAAATACTAAAACTGAGAGAAACACCAACTCCCAAATCAGTGTGTCAAGTGCGATAACCTTTAGGCCAACTTGACATGAGCTTAAACAAGTAATTTTAAACCTACTTATTTTTAACATAATAGAGCCCTCATGTGTGCTACGAGAATAGGCCCCCTGTTCTTGTAAGTAAGTAAATATGAAATAGGATTGTCCGAGAATTCGAACCTGGAAAGCTAGGTTTGGAATTAAGATTTAGGAGAATTCCGATTATTACTTTTAAAATAAATAGCAAACGTTAAACATATTGGAAAGTAGGTTAGACCAAAAATAGGTTAGAGAATTCTTGTTGGAGATATGTGTTAACAGTCACGTGAGTTCAGGACACATTATTGGTCATGCAATGACGTCATGACTAAGAAATGAGTTCTCAATATAGTTGGAGTTTTAGAGAGTCAAGAGAGAGAGAGAGAGAGAGAGAGAGAGAGAGTCAAGACAGAGTGAGGAGAGGGTCGGGAAAGTCGGACAGACAGAGCTGACATTGGTCAGAAGGAATCTCCCTTTGGAAGCGAAATGTTAGAAGTTGAAATGATGTTTAAATAAAGGACGTCATCATTTTTATAACTGCCGTCTTGTGTTGTGTCATTCTACAAACAAAGGTATTGTGAATCCTTTATATGAACTTTGTGTATAAACCCATCTAAGTAATTTGTCACTCTCCATCATTTAAGAAATGTGTCTCCCTCTCTATCAAAAAATAATGACTGCCCCCATTATGATAAAAGAACTGATAATCCTCATCTCTAAAATATATGTTATAGAAACATTCTCAGAAGGTATAAATGTATCTCGTCTATCTATATCTCCCTCATCCAATTGTATTACATGTCTCTTTAAAATGTACGCTGTCTCTCTTTATATATACCCCCTCTCTCTCCAAAATATGAACTCACCAACTAATAATATTATATCTGTCCCCTCTAATAGGAACACCCAGTACGCAACAATGTGAACCATTCACGCATGCGCATTCGTGAAACAGTTAGCAAACAGATAAAACTCTTACTTATTATTTTTTTATATTTAGTTTTTAATTTACTTATTATTTTTTATATTTAGCTATTTTATTTTACTTATTATTTTTTTATATTAAGTTTTTGTATTTTTTACTAATTATTTTTTATATTTAGCTTTTTTATATTTTTTACTTATAATTTATTTTTTATTTTAGCTTTTAAATTTTACTTATTACTTTTTTATATTTATTTCTTTTAATATTTTACTTATTATTTTATATTTAGGTTTTTTAATATTTTTTACTAATTATTTATTTTTTATATTTAGCTTTTTTATTTTAGCTTTTATTTACCTATTTTTATATATAAAGCTTTTTTTATTTTACTTATTATTTTTATATTTATCTTTTTAACATATTTTATTTATTATTTTTTATATTTATCTTTTTTATTTTACTTATTATTTTTTTATATTATATTTTTTTACTTGTAATTTTTTATATTAAGCTTTTTTATTTTACTTATTATTTCTTTTTATATATAATTTTTTTTATTTTACTTGTAATTTTTTTATATTTAGTTTTTTATTTTACTTATTGTTTTTATATATATAGATTTTATTTTACTTATTTTTAATATTTATCTTTTTATTTTACTTATTATTTTTTATATTTAGCTTTTTTATTTTACTTATTATTTTTATATTTATCTTTTTATTTTACTTATCAATTTTTATATTTATCTTTTTTATTTTCCTTATCATTTTTTATATTTATCTTTTAAAATTTACTTTTTTTTTATATTTATCGTTTTTATTTTACTTATATTTTTTTATATTTATCTTTTTTATTTTACTTATTATTTTTTATATCTATCTTTTTTATTTTACTTATTATTATTTATATTTATCTTTTTATTTTACTTATATTTTTATATTTATCTTTTTTATTTTACTTATTATTTTTATATTTATCTTTTTTATTTTACTTATCATTTTTTATATTTATCTTTTTTATTTTACTTATTATTTTTTATATTTAGCTTTTTTATTTTACTTATTATTTTTATATTTATCTTTTTATTTTACTTATAAATTTGCATATTTATCTTTTTTATTTTACTTATAATTTTTTATATTTATCTTTTAAAATTTACTTATTTTTTTATATTTATCTTTTTTATTTTACTTATATTTTTTATATTTATCATTTTTATTTTACTTATTATTTTTTATATTTATCTTTTTTATGTTACTTATTATTATTTATATTTATCTTTTTATTTTACTTATATTTTTATATTTATCTTTTTTATTGTACTTATCATTTTTTATATTTATCTTTTTTATTTTACTTATTATTTTTTATATTTAGCTTTTTTATTTTACTTATTATTTTTATATTTATCTTTTTATTTTACTTATAAATTTGCATATTTATCTTTTTTATTTTACTTATTGTTTTTTATATTTAGCTTTTAAAATTTACTTATTTTTTTATATTTATCTTTTTTATTTTATTCATAATTTTTTATATTTATCTTTTTTATTTTACTTTTTATTTTTATATTTATCTTTTTTTATTTTACTTATTTTTTATATTTACTTTTTTTATTTTACTTATTATTTTTATTTTTATATTTTGTATTTTACTTATAATTTTTATATTTATCTTTTTTATTTTACTTATTATTTTTATATTTATCTTTTCTATTTTATTCATAATTTATTATATTTATCTTTTTTATTTTACTTATTATTTTTTATATTTATCTTTTTTATTTTTCTTATTGTTTTTTATATTTATCTTTTTTATTTTACTTATTATTTTTTATATTTATCTTTTTTATTTTACTTATTATTTTTTATATTTATCTTTTTTATTTTACTTATTGTTTTTTATATTTAGCTTTCTTATTTTACTTATTATTTTTTATATTTAGCTTTTTTTATTTTACTTATTATTTTATATTTATCTTTTTTATTTTACTTATTATTTTTTATATTTATCTTTTTTATTTTACTTATAATTTTTATATTTATCTTTTTTATTTTACTTATTATTTTTTATATTTAGCTTTTTTATTTTACTTATTATTTTTTATATTTATCTTTTTTATTTTACTTATTATTTTTATATTTATGTTTTTTATTTTACTTATTATGTATATATTTATCTTTTTTATTTTACTTATTATTTTTTATATTTATCTTTTTTATTTTAGTTATTATTTTTTATATTTATCTTTTTGATTTTACTTATCATTTTTATATTTATATTTTAAATTTTACTTATTATTTTTTATATTCATCTTTTTTATTTTACTTATTATTTTTTATATTTATCTTTTTTATTTTACTTATTATTTCTTTATTTATGTTTTTTATTTTACTTATTATGTATATATTTATCTTTTTTATTTTACTTATTATTTTTTATATTTATCTTTTTTATTTTAGTTATTATTTTTTATATTTATCTTTTTTATTTTACTCATTAATTTTTATATTTATCTTTTTTATTTTACGTAATAATTTTTATATTTATCTTTTTTTATTTTACTTATTATTTATATATTTATCTTTTTTATTTTACTTATTATATTTTATATTTAGCTTTTTTATTTTACTTATTATTTTTATATTTATCTTTTTTATTTCACTTATTATTTTTATATTTAGCTTTTTTATTTTACTTATTATTTTTATATTTATCTTTTTTATTTTACTTATTATTTTTATATTTATCTTTTTTATTTCACTTATTATTTTTATATTTAGCTTTTTTATTTTACTGATCAATTTTTATATTTATCTTTTTTTATTTTACTTATCATTTTTATATTTATCTTTTTTATTTTACGTAATAATTTTTATATTTATCTTTTTTATTTTACTTATCACTTTTATATTTATCTTTTTTTATTTTACTTATTATTTATATATTTATCTTTTTTATTTTACTTATTATTTTTTATATTTATCTTTTTTATTTTACTTATTATTTTTTATATTTATCTTTTTTATTTTACTTATTTTTTTATATTTATCTTTTTTATTTTACTGATTATTTTTTATATTTATCTTTTTTATTTTACTTATTGTTTTTTATATTTATCTTTTTTATTTTACTTATTATTTTTTATATTTATCTTTTTTATTTTACTTATTATTTTTTATATTTATCTTTTTTATTTTACTTATAATTTTTATATTTATCTTTTTTATTTTACTTATTATTTTTGATATTTATCTTTTTTATTTTACTTATAATTTTTTATATTTATCTTTTTTATTTTACTTATCATTTTTATATTTATCTTTTTTATTTTACTCATTAATTTTTAGATTTAGCTTTTTTATTTTACTTATTTTTTTGAATTTATCTTTTTATTTTACTTATTATTTTTTATATTTATCTTTTTATTTTACTTATTATTTTTTATATTTATCTTTTTTATTTTACCTTTTTTATATTTATCTTTTTTATTTTACTTATTTTTTTAATATTTACCTTTCTTATTTTACTTATTGTTTTTTATATTCATCTTTTTTATTTTACTTATTATTTTTTATATTTATCTTTTTTATTTTACTTATTATTTATATATTTATCTTTTTTATTTTACTTATTATTTTTTATATTCATCTTTTTTATTTTCCTTATTTTTTATATTTATCTTTTTTATTTTACTTATTATTTTTATATTTATGTTTTTTATTTTACTTATTATTTATATATTTATCTTTTTTATTTTACTTATTGTTTTTTATATTTATCTTTTTTATGTTACTTTTTATTTTTTATATTTATCTTTTTTATTTTACTTTTTTTATATTTATCTTTTTTATTTTACTTATTATTTTTATATTTATCTTTTTTATTTTACTTATTATTTTTTATATTTATCTTTTTTATTTTACTTATTGTTTTTTATATTTATCTTTTTTATTTTACTTATTTTTTTTATATTTAGTTTTTTAATTTACTTATTATTTTTTATATTTATCTTTTTTATTTTACTTATTATTTTTTATATTTATCTTTTTTTTCCTTATAATTTTTATATTTATTTTTTTTATTTTACTTATAATTTTTTATATTTAGCTTTTTTATTTTACTTATAATTTTTATATTTATCTTTTTTATTTTACTTATTTTTTTATATTTAGTTTTTTATTTTACTTATTATTTTTTATATTTATCTTTTTTATTTTACTTATTTTTTTTTATATTTATCTTTTTTATTTTACTTATAATTTTATATTTATCTTTTTTATTTTACTTATTATTTTTTATATTTAGCTTTTTTATTTTACTTATTATTTTTTATATTTATCTTTTTTATTTTACTTATCATTTTTATATTTATCTTTTTTATTTTACTCATTAATTTTTATATTTATCTTTTTTATTTAACTTATTATTTTTTATATTTATCTTTTTTATTTTACTTATTAATTTTTAGATTCAGCTTTTTTATTTTACTTATTTTTTTGAATTTATCTTTTTATTTTACTGGTTATTTTTTATATTTATCTTATTTATTTTACTTATTATTTTTTATATTTAGCTTTTTTATTTTACTTATAATTTTTATATTTATCTTTTTTATTTTACTTATTTTTTTATATTTATCTTTTTATTTTACTTATTATTTTTTATATTTATCTTTTTTATTTCACTTATTATTTTTATATTTAGCTTTTTTATTTTACTTATCAATTTTTATATTTATTTTTTTTATTTTACTTATTATTTATATATTTATCTTTTTTATTTTACTTATTATATTTTTTATTTATCTTTTTTGTTTTACTTATTATTTTTATATTTATCTTTTATATTTTACTTATAATGTTTTATATTTATCTTTTTTATTTTACTCATTATTTTTATATTTAGCTGTTTTATGTTATTTATTTTTATATTGAGCATTTTTATTTTACTTATTATTTTTATTTATCTTTTTTATTTTACTTATTATTTTTTATATTTATCTTTTTTATTTTACTTATTATTTTTTATATTTATCTTTTTTATTTTACTTTTTTTATATTTATCTTTTTTATTTTTTTTTTTTATATTTATCTTTTTTATTTTACTTATGATTTATATATTAATCTTTTTTTATTTTACTTATTATTTTTTATATTTATCTTTTTTATGTTATTTATTTTTTATATTGAGCATTTTTATTTTACTTATTATTTTATATTTATCTTTTTTATTTTACTTATTATTTTTATATTTATCTTTTTTATTTTACTTATTATTTTTATATTTTTCTTTTTTTACTTATTATTATTTTTATTTATCTTTTTTATTTTACTTATTATTTTTTATATTTAGCTTTTTTATTTTACTTATTATTTATATATTTATCTTTTTTTATTTTACTCATTATTTTTTATATTTATCTTTTTTATGTGACTTCTTTTATATTTATCTTTTTTATTTTACTTATAATTTTTAATATTTAGCTTTTTTATTTTACTTGTAATTTTTATATTTATCTTTTTTTTTACTGATTATTTTTTATATTTATCTTTTTTTTACTTATAATTTTTATATTTATCTTTTTTATTTTACTTATAATTTTTTATATTTAGCTTTTTTTTTTACTTATAATTTTTATATTTATCTTTTTTATTTTACTTATTTTTTTATATTTATCTTTTTATTTTACTTATTATTTTTTATATTTATCTTTTTTATTTTACTGATTATTTTTTATATTTATCTTTTTTATTTTACTTATAATTTTTAGATTTAGCTTTTTTATTTTACTTATTATTTTTTATATTTAGCTTTTTTATTTTACTTATTATTTTTTATATTTATCTGTTTTATTTTACTTATCATTTTTATATTTATCCTTTTTATTTTACTCATTAATTTTTATATTTATCTTTTTTATTTAACTTATTATTTTTTATATTTATCTTTTTTATTTTACTTATTAATTTTTAGATTTAGCTTTTTTATTTTACTTATTTTTTTGAATTTATCTTTTTATTTTACTGGTTATTTTTTATATTTATCTTTTTTATTTTACTTATTATTTTTTATATTTATCTTTTTTATTTCACTTATTATTTTTATATTTAGCTTTTTTATTTTACTTATCAATTTTTATATTTATTTTTTTTATTTTACTGTTTATTTTTTTATTTATTTTTTTATTTTACTTATTATTTTTTATATTTATCTTTTTTATTTTACTTATAACTTTTATATTTATCTTTTTTATTTAGTCATTTTTGTATATTTAGCTGTTTTATTTTATTTATTTTTATATTGAGCATTTTTATTTTACTTATTATTTTATATTTATCTTTTTTATTTTACTTATTATTTTTATATTTATCTTTTTTATTTTACTTATTATTTTTATATTTATCTTTTTTATTTTACTTATTATTTTTATATTTATCTTTTTTATTTTACTTATTATTTTTTTTATTTATCTTTTTTATTTTACTTATTATTTTTTATATTTATCTTTTTTTTTACTTATTATTTTTATATTTATCTTGTTTATTTTACTTATTATTTTTTATATTTAGTTTTTTAATTTACTTATTATTTTTTATATTTAGCTTTTTTTTTACTTATTATTTTTTATATTTATCTTTTTTATTTTACTTATTATTTTTTTTATTTATCTTTTTTATTTTACTTATTATTTTTTATATTTTACTTTCTTTTTACTTATTATTTTTATATTTATCTTTTTTATTTTACTTATTATTTTTTATATTTAGTTTTTTATTTTACTGATTATTTTTTATATTTATCTTTTGTATTTTACTTATTATTTTTTATATTTAGCTTTTTTATTTTACTTATTATTTTTATATTTAGCTTTTTTATTTTACTTATTATTTTTTATATTTATCTTTTTTATTTTACTTATTATTTTTTATATTTATCTTTTTTATTTTACTTATTATTTTTTATATTTAGCTTTTTTATTTTACTTATTATTGTTATATTTATCTTTTTTATTTTACTTATTATCTTCATGTGCACTTATAAAGGTAATATATGACGTTTCTCATTTTTTGAGATGAGGATTGGGTATTTGTATTATTATTCATCGGACTACTGCTCTTATCTTGACTGTTATTTTCACAACGTTTCAGTTGATAAAACCTCCGACCTTCTTCAGGTATATCTTGTTGAACTCGGGAATGTTTATGTCGAACTCGAGAAATTTGACGGAACTTCGACAGGACCCGTTTATTTACGTCACGGGGGTAGCATGCTCTTGTTCCATCAGCCATGATTGGATTGTGGTCCGAAATAATTTGCAAATGTATTTTTTGGTCGCCCACAGTTGAGATTTAACCTGTATCTTTCAGGAGAATATCACTTTTACAATTGATTTTTCAGGTACTTGCGGGCAATTCTAATACGAATTTTAGAAGCCTTTTTTTTTACACGGTGGTCACCACATATCAAGGCCCGGAAGCCACTCAGGGATAAGAGTTATTGCAAGTACAGTACGTTAGTGTGGAGATTTGATGAAGTGTTTACTTAAGGGGGCGGTTCATTAGGAATTTGTTAACGTTGGACTTGAAGACATCCAAGTTGTAGTTAGGTGGGAAGCAGGCAGACGGAACAGAGTTCCACAGGCGTGCAGTTCTAAGAAAGAAGCTTTGTTCATGGAATCCACGTTTTGATTTAGGCACAGATTATTGCGAATAAGGGAGGTAAATTGAAATCCAGAGATTCTGCAACCCGCCATGAATAATGTTTTGGGTTGAGGAAAAATATGCGAAGCTGAAAATTTAAAAGACCTTATTTATCATAAAATAAAGATCGTTTGAATTTTTCCTTTTTTGTAAATTTCTCAATGTCTAAGTCAGATTGTGTTAAAATTACAGAAGAATATCGTCAAAAATAAAGAATTTAATTAAGTTTAAAACCCCTCAGTGCCTTTTTGGACACCTTATATTTCTTCTATGTATTTACGCGATGCCTTCAATACGTTTCCAGACTTTTTCGTACAGACATTTGAAATTTTAAAATTGTCGCAGACGCTAGAAAATCTAGTGTGATATTGTTATACATCTCATATGAGATGACTGACCAATTTTTATAACATCAGGTTTAAAGTAACAACTACAGCAGGAATTGGAAAACATCTTACTAAAGCCTGATTGTCACAATTGGTGAATTTTAAAATAGAAACACTTTAGAAGAACGATAGGCAATAACGTTTTGTTTTAAACTTAGAAAAATACAATTGAAACATAAAAAATGCTTCAGACTACTTTTGGAATATGTTGCCTTAATCGAGCAGTAGTTTTTGAGTGGCATAAGAGATTCAAGGAAGGCGGGGAGTCAGTGAGGGATGATGAGAAGTGTGGGAGGACAAAGGAAGTCAGAACACCAGAGTTGATTGTCCAAATAAAGAATTTCATGGATAAAACCGTCGTGTGTCTATAGAGATAATAAGTGCACATTTTGATGTCAGTGTGGGAACTGTACATGCAATTATTTGTGAGGAACTGAAGATGCGGAAGATTTGCACGAAGTTTGTTGCAAGAGTCCTCAGAGAAAACTAGGGGATTCGACTGAGATGGGCATCAATACTCACCCTCCCTTAAGTCCGGACATTTTTTCTTGTGACTTTTAATTTCTTCCTAAGCTCAAGGAAACCATTAGAAGCGGTCATTATGAGATAATTGAGTAGATGATACAGGCTATGCCGGGAGTCATTGACACGCTCACACAAGAGGAACTCCGTGGAGGCTTCCAGAAGTTGTTGAAATGACAAAATATACGGCATAATGACGTTGTCACCGAAGTTAAGCAACGTTAAACCTCGTCAGTACTAAATGGGTGACCATTTGGAACTTTCAAGCGCTGTATGTGCTTTCCGCTTATCTCGGCATTGTTTCCAGTCGTCCTGGTCTTCTTCTTGCCACTGGACTCAAACAGTGCCGATTCAGGAGAGATGTGGTTGAGGATTGCGCAACCATCGCCTCACAATTACACGCGCTACTGCCCCTAAGGGGTATTCTTAGTCTTTCAAGACTGAACGTAAGCATGGATGATGGATGGAACGATACAACAAGTGCATTTCAACCGGAGGAGACTGCTTCGAAGGGGATTAGAGTTTCATGTAGGCATTACCAATAAAAGTGCCCATACGAAAAAAAATGTAAAAAATTTATTTAAGGTATCTCGTATTATATACAAAGCTAATGTCTGTTTATATATATATATATATATATATATATATATATATATATATATATATATATATATATATATATATATATATATATAAATTGAATAAAATCACAACCCACATGAATAGAAATTCACTTATTTTGTCGTTAAGTTCTTACAGCTTAACTTAACTTAACGACAAGAATAAGTGAATTTCTATTCATGTAGGTTGTGATTTTATTCAATTTACGTATATATGCTCTGAAAACTCTTTTGAAAATTTATTGAGCTTAGATTATAATTGAGTTGGTATTATAGACAATTATATTCTAAACTTGCAACAGAAAGGAATTGTTGATAAAATAAAATAATATATATATATATATATATATATATATATATATATATATATATATATATATACGTGTGTGTGTGTATGTGTGTGTGTTTATTATTTCAGCCTATGAGGTTTTTTTTTTTTTTTTTTTGCTTAAATCATTACAAATTGTTTCAATCGACAAGACAATGATATTATCCTGCCGATCTCTTCAGATAGTTCAAATCAAAATAAAAGATTCTTAAAAATTACAAATGAGCATCAAAAGCCAAGATTTCAACTTCTGGATAGAAAGTGGAGGGGGAGTAGTGTGTGGGGAAAAAGGAAAGGAAAAGAAAGGAAGAGGGGTGAGGGAGAAATATAGATTATATGTGGTTAGGAATTATAGTTAAATATAAAGGGCTAGAGAGAAAGAAATTAAAATTAAAATGAATTAAAAATTAGAGAGGAGTTTGTTTGTTAAGAGAGGAAGAAAAGAAAGGAAAATATTACGAGGTTAGAAAGATAAAGAGAAGCTTAATGAGAAAAATAACGGAAAGGAGTGTGCCAGGTGAATGTCAATCGGGGACAGCAGTAAAATAAGTTGCCGGTGCTAATGCAGTCATACAACGAGTTAGAAAGCCCGTTTGGACCAAACACTTTAGTGATGGTAGATAGAGCAAAGATACGCCCAGTTTAAGAAGGTGGCTAGATACGTATAATAGATTTAAGATAAGATCTTTTTATATAAATGAAAGGGGTAATAATAATAGATTTATAATTAATAAATAATTAGGAAATGTTGATAAGGTAGATAAGTATTATATTTACTATTATTACTGATGAAATAAAAGATAAAAGATAAGATGTTATAAAAAGGAAAACTCCCTTTCTTTTTAACAACCTCTCCAGAAATAGCGAAACAATCATTTAATCACTCTAGCCATTAAGAGGTTGATTCTTTTCGCTATTTCTGGCGAGGTTGTTAAGGGGGGGGGTAAAACATGGCGGACAGAGATAGTACATACTCGTTTCCTCATAAAATTGGATTTTCTTGGTTCATTTATTCAAGTGGTATCCTGCCTGGTACAGGCATTGACGGCTATCATTCTCTATCTATCTCTCTCCCTCGAGGCGTTCATCAATTCATTGTTGCTCATCATTTTTGACATTGCCCAGGTGTTCAAACTTTCGTTCTCTGCTTCTTTTATCCACGATTTTTCCCGCCATTCTTTACCGATTGTCGGAAAGTAGTTTGATGACGCTCAGGTACTACCCGTGTATCATGGTAATACTTTTTCTTTACATGGAGTTCACCAATTATCAAGGCCCAATGGCCACTCGGGGATAAGGGTTATTGTGTGTACAGTAATCAAAGGGATAGTGTAGTAATAGTATTGGAGAATTGGTAAGGTGTCATTATTAAGGGGAGCGGTTCATTAGGAATTTGCTTGTGTTGGACTTGAAGCCATCCAGTTTGAAGTCGGGGGGGGGAAACAGGCAAGCGGAACAGCGTTCCACAGGCGTGCAGTTCTAAGAAAGAAGCTTTGTTCATACTGAGCGATGTGTTTTGATTCAGAACCCTATTCACGCTATTCATATTATTTGGATTCATCGGACTACTGTTCTCATCTTGAGTGTGATTTTCACAACGTTTCTGTCAATGTTAGCTCCGACCTTCTTCAGCTGTATCTTGTGGAACTCATCTAAAAATTTAAGAAACCTATTTACGCTGTTTTCACAAATTTAGAGTTTGATACACTCCAGAGCTCTCTTTTCTTTGCAGTTCTATAGACAGTGTGATGCAATTTCTTTTTGTCGAAACAGTGGGTTGTCCGATGCATTCAGCTGTGTCCTCAAGGGTTGAAACATATGGATTTACATTTTAAGAGTGCTGAGAATGATCCTGTTGTCATAACTTGGATCGGAAGAGAGCATGAGTTAAACACCGGCGCATCTCCGATCTCCCTCGTTAAGCATTGTGTCATTTTCAGAAATTATAGTAGGTTCCTATCGATCTTGGGATTCGCACACAATTGGCCAACTAGTTGATGATCTGTGACAAAAAAGAAAACCGGTTTTCATCAAAGAGAAATGGAATCATGTTTTTCTAAGGCGACATTTTAATCGTTTAACCCTTTGTACATACATATGCATGCATATATATATATATATATATATATATATATATATATATGCGAAGAAGTCACCACTTATCAAGGCCCGGAGGCCACTCGAGTATAAGTGTTAATGGGTATATATAAGTAGTGGAAATTTTGTAAATTAGATCACTTAGGAGGATGGTTCATGAAGGACTTGTTTACGATAGAGTTGAAGACAATCAAATTGTTGTCAGCCGGAAAGCAGGCAAATGAGAAAGGGTTCTACAGGCGTGCAGTTCTAAGAAAAAAGCTTTGTTCTTGGAATCTACGTTTAGGTTTAGACACAGATAAAGAGTGTGGGAAGTTATTGAATAGTGGTTCTAGCTAGACGAGGGATTTTCGTGAAAGTTTGACGGGGAGGGACCATAGATTGAAGCTCAGACGAGCACTTTTCATGAAAATAACGATAAAGCAGAGAGAAGATCGCAACATCTCTTATGTGGGAAAGAGGTTGCAAGGAAGAGAATTGCATCAGGAGTGAGATATCTACTAAAAGGGTTTAAACAATATGAAAGGATTAGATTACAAATAAACAGAATAGAGTTGATATGCCGTAAAAATCACCCAAAATAAAAAAGCATAGAAAATATCTATAATATTGTAGGCTTTGAAGAGCAAAAAAACAAGAAACTTTTACCAAAATGACAGGATTTAGTATCAAATAACCTGAAAATGGGGTAATAAGCCGTTGTTACAAAGCGCGTGTGTGCGCGCGGCAAAATATCAGCAGAATCTGTAAGATAGCTTGCTTGCGAAGATATTAAAAGTAATTGAGGAAAAAGCATATTACAAATTTGGAAACGCGGGCTTGCGTCAAAAGGAGAAAAGAAAAAATATTCCACGTGGTTGAGGGGGAAGAAAACAGCTGTATAAAGAACTATCTGACTAATGCTAGTGTAAGGTCCGACGAAAAAAAGAGAAAACCGGGTGAGATGGACGTGTGGCCCGCAGTGACGGCGATAGACTTTTAAGCTGGTGTCGAGACAACAGGGTTTTGTTAATATGGCAGACAAAATGAAAAATTAAAAGAAAAAAAAAACAACAAACATTGTTTAGAAAGTAATGGTAATAAATGCGTTTTGCTAAAACAGAAATAAAAGCAGAGTTGAATTTGTTTATTTTTATTAAGTTGCTCTTTGCGACAAAAACAGACAGCGTGGGGGTTCCGAGACATGTTTGAAGTGTAACGAATACGATTCAAGCGTAACGGCCACGTTACACCGTAAAGCAAAGCAAAGTAAATAAATATTTTAAAATATTAAGAAATTGAAATGAAAAAAATATCCTAAAATAAAATTGAATATATAATAAAAAAGAAATAAACTATTAACTTTTCAAAATATAAAACCCCGTGAAAAAATATCTGAAAATATAAAAACAGCTGCAAGAAAAAAAAAAACATATCCTGCCTTGCTAGAGTTCAAAATAGACTTCGTCGCCTCATAGGGGATGTCCCTTTCCTTTCCCTACAACCTCTTTCTCACAGAAGAGATGTTGTAAATTTGTCTCTGCTTTATCATTATTTTCATGGCAAGTGCTCGGCTGAGCTCCAATCTATGCCCTCCCCCCTTGCCAAACTTTCACAAGAAACACCCGTCTAGCAGAAAACACTATCACTAATTTCCCCCACTCTTTATGTGTGCCTAAACCTAAACGTAGATTCCATGAACAAAGCTTCTTTCTTAGAACTGCACGCCTATGGAATTGTTTTCCGTTTTTCTGCTTTCCAGCTGACTACAATATGGTTGTCTTCAAGTCTAACGTAAACAAGTTTTGTATGAACCGTTCCATATAAGCTAACACATTAACGGAATTTCCGTTACTAACGATTACTATATTGTCCAATTTGTACTGTACACTCTTTAACACTTATCTTCGAGTGGATTCTTGGCCTTGATAAGTGGTGATGCCTATGTAAAAAAAAAATAAAAATAAAAACCAACACATTTTACTCAAGTGCTTGGGTGCTACACAAAATCATGCGAAAAAGGGGTGATATGCCGTAAAAATTCGTCCAAACTTGTATTTTAAATAAAAAGGAGAAACTCTTTGATATTAATAAGATAATCCATATCTTATGATTCGAGCATATATTTTTGTGGAGGAGAAAGAAGGGGGCGTCGGTTAATTAGCTTGTTTGTTTTGAAATCGATAAATTGGAATGAATGGTTTGTGTGCAACCACATAGTTGGAGGTTCAACGACGATCGTTGCGAAAAAAGGGGACGCCCACTCGAGCGCCATTGGACATTTATCAGCTAGAGAGAGAGAGAGAGAGAGAGTGTGTGTGTGTGAGAGAGAGAGAGAGAGAGAGAGATGGAGCAAGAGACAGAGAGATAGAGATAAAAATAGATAGATATATAGATATAGGCATATTCACAGCAAACCATTCGCCCATCCATGGAGTATTGTTGCCACATCTGGACTGGTGCATCTACCACAAGCCTCTCTCTTTTGGACAGGGGCCAAAATAGAGTTTTCAATCTAATTGGTTTCAGGCCCTGTCGGTGGAGCATTAGAATACACCGACTGCCCCCCTGCAGAGGGTAAAAGTCCCTCAATGGGGGTCCTGGATATAACCTTAAACTATATCCAGTGGTGAGGCCCCAGCTTGTTGGCTTTGGGGAGTGTGGAGCCACCCTTTAATTACCATTGCTCCTAGGTCCACTTTGACCCGGAGTGGTAGTATCTGTTAGGGTCCCAACTATGGGTTAATAGAAAATGACTTGAAAACAAATATATTCTATTAAAAATTCTTCAAATTCTTTGGATTCGGCATTAAATAACCCGAAAAGGGTTGATATGCCGTAAAACAAAAACACCCAACCCACCCAACCCCTAATTTGTTTCACTGTCAACTAAGTCCTAACTCCTGTCCCATCGCCGAAATATTGCATCTCTATGCCTGGCTTACAAATATTTTAATGGAATCTGTTCTCATAAACTCGTTGCACTTATGCCGTCTCGACGTACATACACTGCTGATCAAAAATTTCAAACCACTTAAATATCTTTTAAAAGAAACCTTTTTAAGGATAGATTTTAAACTCTTCATACTTAAGGTTACTAATACTACAATCTAAAAGGTTATGGAAACAAAAAGGTACATTCACAAAATTTTTATTTAAAAGTTTCATTTTTATTAAATCAGGCTTTTTACACATGATCAAAGACCAAGGGTATAAATTGTTTGATTTATAGTGATTCTAATGTTTTTAGTTCAGTTAGACATTAGCAATCACTGTGTAAAGGTATTATCATAGCCAAAGCAGGAAAACTAATTGAAGTTGAGGGCTCTCGAATTCTAGCATTCCATAAGCAAGATTTGTCACAGCGAGAGATTACAGCTAAGGTAAATCAATTTTTAAAGAACACTGCGAATTATGGAAAAGCAATATCCTTTGTTAGCCCCCCCCCCAATTTCTCCTGCATTGAGTAGGAGAATCAGACAGGTTGTTTTGAACGACATATAGTCAAATTAAGGCGGCTACAGATGCTGATTGCAGTTCAATAATCATCTCCCACCACCAAAAAAAGCAAAGAAAAACAAAATTGTATTTGTCATGTTTTGCCCCCCTCGATCGCCAAACTTGAAAAAATGTTCTAGATTATATGTCTTGTTGAACGCTTTGTGGCCAAAAAGTGGGTCCTCATTTTACGTTAACTTTATATAGAAAAGTGATCCCCTACGCTAAAATGTTAATTTTCTTTTTTTTATTAAAATTTCGTCTCTCATATTATTTATAAGGACTATTTATACTTATTAGGCCCCACAAAAGTAGGTCTTAATTTTTCTTTAGAGGTTAAACGACGCTGGATCAAGTCGTAAAATTGTCTATTTTTAATTTAAGATATTAAATAAATTATAAAGAAAATATGTTTCGTAGGCAGTTAAACAGACTCGCTATGGTATAATTATTGTAATAAATCCTGGGCAACACCGATTAAATTTTATAATAAAAAAGGAGCAGATAATGTATGGGATGATGGATTTTACTCACATGGAAAATTGGCCCTGTGTCTGACTGACATTGCCCTCGTGGGGATTTCTCTTAGTGATCTTCAGGAGCTCATGAAGTTCCACCTTTCTGGTTTATCCAATCGAGAAATCGGCCGCAGATTGAAATGTAATGAGAAAAGCCTAAACTCTGGTCGTACTAGAGTTACTTCTAACAAGGAAGACAATCCTATCAAAATCCGCAGCCTAACAAAAAAATTTGAAACAGCTCCCTAAATCCAACAACAGTGTAATCTTATTAAAAAGTGCTCTCTTTCTACTGTCAAGAACAGATTAAAGGAACTTTATTAGCGAGGATATGTTGCAAGATGCAAGCCAATGATTTCTGTAAAGAACAGAAAGCGCCGTATGGACTTCATCAGATGCAATGAAGATCATGACTCTTCATATTGGTCAAAAGTGCTGTTTAGCGACGAAAGCAAATTCAATGGGTTAGACAGTGATGTTAGGCAGTACGTCCATCAGAGGACAGACGTAGAATTTAATCCTAGGTGTTCAGTTTCAACGTGGCAATGTGGTGGGGGTTCAGTTTGGTATGGGCCATTATTAGTACCAATGGTCCAGGGTTTATAGTTCGCTTGCAAGGTCGCATTAATTCGACCAAGTACATTAATATGCTGAGTGAGCATTTTCTACCCTACTTTGGTCGGAATTTAGATAATAATCCCCTCTTTATGCAGGATAATGCTCCCATTCACACAGTTGGCAATGTCAAGAGGTTCCTAGAAGAACATAATATTTCGTGTTTGGATTGGCCTGTACAATCTCCAGACCACAATCCTATTGAAAACTTATGTCATTTCATCAAGCAATTGCTACGCAATGATAAAAAGTCAAATTTGGAAGAACATTGGACAAAAATTAAAGAAAAGTGGGATGCCTTCTCCCTGGAGTATTGATGCAGTCTAATTCAAGGAATCCCCAAAATATTGCAGGCTGTTTTTTTTTTATACATAGGCATCACCACATTATCAAGGCCAAGAGGCCACTCAAGGATAAGGGTTAAAGAGTGTACAGTAGAAATTGGACAATATAGTAATCATTAGTAATGAAAATTTGGAAAATTTGATAACTTATATGGAACGGCTCATCAAGAACTTATTTACGTTAGACTTGAAGACAACCATATTGTAGTCAGCCGGAAAGCAGGAAAACGGAAGACAATTCCACAGACGTGCAGTTCTAAGAAAGAAGCTTTGTTCATGGAATCTATGTTTAGGTTTAGTCACAGATAAAGAGTGGGGGTAATTATTGATAGTGTTTACAGCTAGACGGGTGTTTCTTGTGAAAGTTTGGCGAGAGGGGACCATAGATTGAAGCTCAGTCGAACACTTTCCATGAAAATAACGATACATCAGAGACAAACTCGCAACATCTCTTCTGTGTGATAGAGGTTGCAAGGAAGAGAAAATGACATCTCCTACGAGGCTACGAAGTCTATTTTGAACTCTATCAAGGCAGGCCAAGTCCTTTCTAGCAGCTCCTGCCCAGATGTGGCAACAGTATTCCATCCTTGGACGTACCTGGCTCTTATATAGATAGAGAATAGCATCAGCAGTGAGATATCTACCGGATCGATAGAAAGATCCCACCATTTTTCCAGCGGCCTTGGCAACAGATTTGATGTATGTGTTCCATTTAAGATCAGGAGTAATGGTCAAGCCAATAAGCTTGTCAAAACTTGAGGCCTCCTGAAGACGAGAGCCATTCATTTCAATTGATGCCAGATGTGGATCAGAATGTTGATGATGTAAAGAGAGAAGCTTGGTTTTAGATGCATTAAAAGTAACCAGCCACTCCTTTCCCCATTGTACTACTGTGAAATTGCAGAAGGGTTATGATATTAAATACTAATTAGTTAATTGTGTTCCTGTTGTATTTGTGTTGCATTAATGTCCTAAATTACATTTAAATAACAATTTTCCATTGTGCGGACTTTCTTTTTGCCTCCTCGAATTTAATTTATTTTTTTAAATTGACATGAACACTAGAATATTTCAATTAAAAGTCAAATATGAACAGGTAAAATAATAGAAGAATAAATGGCCAATCAAATGAGGTATAGTTTGTTTAAACAGTTACATTAAATTTAGCTATATTTGCAGTTGTTGAACAATTTACAAGTGCGGACTCTCTTTTGCCGCCTGTATATATATATATATATATATATATATATATATATATATATATATATATATATATAAAGAGAGAGAGAGACAGACAGACAGATAGAGAGAGAGACAGAGAGAGAGACAGAGAGAGAGCAATAGAATATGAGATATTGAGAGATAGATAAATATGGAGCAATATATATATATATATATATATATATATATATATATATATATATATATATATATATATAGTAATTTATAAAATATATAGGGCGATTAAACTACACTGAATATTCGGCGTATCATCCACTATAGGATTCGTCAGGCTTATGCGCGAATTCTGTGGTTGTTTTTCGTTTTGCTTGGCTAACTAAAATCCTCAACATATATAAAAACGAAAAAAAACCACAGAATTCGCGCATACGCCTGACGAATCCTATAGTGGATGAAACGCCGAATATTCAGTGTAGCTTAATCGCCATATATATTTTATAAATTACTAACTAGCTCTACCTACGTATTGAACACATTTGAAGTAAATACTTAAAGTTTACGCATAAATCTATACTTTCGTATATTAATTTTATGTGAGTAAATGAAGTAGTTATTTTATATATATATATATATATATATATATATATAGAGAGAGAGAGAGAGAGAGAGAGAGAGAGAAAGAGAATATGAGATATTGAGAGATAGATAAATATGGAGCAAAAGACAGAAATAAATATAGATAGATATAGATAAATATAAATATAGATAGAGAGAAAGAGAAAGAGGATATATATATATATATATATATATATAGAGAGAGAGATAGATAGATAGATAGATACATAGATCGATAGGTAGATATATAGAGATAAAAAAGGGGTAAATAATTAGAAAGAAAGTGGAAGTGAGAACCGATAAGCATGAGTTGAAGGTCAGGCGGGGAGGGTGAACACCATTATGGCAACTGATGTAGAAAGCGGTTTATATTGTCTTCATCGATTTGGGCAAACACCACGACTCGTGTTATTGGAGCTAATTTAACACAGAATCATCTCGTTGGCAAGAAAACAGCAACAATTTTCGCTGGACGCCAGCCGCCATATTGTAACGTGATACATTACCTTATTAGGACGGTTATCTCCCTTTTCATCCGTCATCTATTGACACACAAATCTTCAAATTATCCATTAAAATTAATGATAACAATATGAATATGTGTACGTGTGTGTTCTGGGCGGGGGTCAACAGGGTTCCTCGATGATGTTACTAAATGAGTGGTGTTGAGACAGGACATTCGTGACGTCTAACATCAAATCGTGGCGTGTCACCTGATGACAATTGCACACAGACGATGCGGATTTCAATTTGTTTAAGTATTTTTCAGTTTGATCGCCTGCACTTATTAAGGTTTCAATTTGTATCGTATAAATTATATCTCTACTGATATATAAAATGCATTTTGAGTTCGTTCTCTATAGACTCCGAAACGGCTAGGCCATTTTTTATTTTTAAATTTCACACAAATACACTTCATGCGCCTTTGAGAGTTCATAGTTAGGCTTAGTATCGAAATGCCTCCGATTAGTATCGAAAACCGATCATCGAAAAATCCGATTAAAGAAGAAACAGTTCTATTTTGACTAAAGTTATCACTCTGATATAGTCTAACATCACAAGTGCATTTTAGAAGTATTATCACCGCACAACCAGCGTGATAAAAAAACAACGTTAAGTTCTTTGATAAGACAAAGACGCGTTCTAAATGAATGCTATTGACTAGAGCACATTAGACTTTTGCACTTTACACTTCAATTCAAGCCATTATATAAAATTAATTTTATAAGATTAACCGCAGATTCTCTACAGTGCAATGTAGACTACAATGTATTGTGGACTAAGTAACTGCAGTAAAGCAAGTAAAGCGCCCCGCGATTAACGCAATTAAAAAAAAATGGACGAATCCACCGATTTCGATGATAATAAAAGTATCTGAAGTGAGGAACATTTGTTGATCTTCATTAAATCCCTGGCAAAGTTGGGTATCCCGGCTAGTCTAATATATTATGTAAAGCTAGGCAAACTGATCACACATAAGTACTTGATAATGTTTGTTGTATCTTCAAGATAAAAAGATAAATGGCCGACTATAATCGAGGGCGACTCAAAGGTTTCCGTTTCGTTAAGTGCTTTACCAAAACGTAAAGAAATATCGCCACTCCATTGCAAAAAAAAACTCCACTTGCCCTTGACCCGCTTCTTATAATGCCGAGTGTTTAGCAAATGAGGTGTAAAGTACCATTTTAATGCGTTTAGTATGACTAGACTGAGAATTGAACCCTGATCTCCTGATCTTTTTTTAACAACTGCAACACTTGATCCTCCTTTATTTTGTAAATACTTAATCCAATCTCATCGGTGATTTATTGAAAACATCGAACTCTCTATAAAAAATATTTTATTTCCAATTTTTGTTAAATTCAATTTTCACCCCAAACAAGGCACAGTGCCACTTTGAAGTAGGGGGCTACTATCGGGAACATATGTTGCAGGGGCATTATGAAGGGAGATGAGTAGCAAGATGTTTGTTCACATTACACTTGAACTTCTGCATGTCAGTACAGTTGGGAAAACAGAATCCCAGAAGGGAGTTCCAAAGATTTGCAGTTCTGGGGAAGAAACTATTGGAGTAGTAGGCTTTCTTACACCTAGGGATCTCTACTGTGAAGGGTTGGGACCTAGTTGCTTATCAGTTCTGAGGAAGAAACTATTGAAGAAGAAGGCAGTCTTACACATAGGGATCTCTACTGTGAAGGGTTGGGACCTAGTTGCTTATCAGTTCTGAGGAAGAAACTATTGAAGTAGAAGGCAGTCTTACACATAGGGATCTCTACTGTGAAGGGTTGGGACCTAGTTGCTTATCAGTTCTGAGGAAGAAACTATTGAAGTAGAAGGCAGTCTTACACATAGGGATCTCTACTGTGAAGGGTTGGGATTTGTCGGGTTTGTCAGGAGTATTCACGTTGAGGTGGTACAAGTGCTTATAGTTCGTCAGGGCATTCACCATTAAATTACTTGTAGAACAGGCAGAGGAATGCAAATTTCATCGATGGGACAGAGGCTGAAGCCTAGATAACAGTTCAGGACCTATCAGGTTGGCGACTCTCTTTTGAACCCTGTCCAGGAGTGAGATACAAGCAGCAGATGCACCAGCCCAAATGTGACAATACTCCATACATGGACGAATGGTGGCTTATAGGTGTACAAAATACTTTCAGGCGTAAGTAGCTTTCTAGCACGGTAGAGAGAGCCCACCTTCCTTTCAGCAGCCTTGGCAGTGTTCTCAATGCATCTATTCCAGTTCATGTTGCCTGTAAACGTTAGGCCCAGGAGTTTTAAGGAAGTACTCTCAGGTAATGTGTTCTTGGCCATTGCTATTGGTGGTAGAGAAGGTTTGTTGTAATTATTGAAGGAGACAAACTTAGTCTTCGCAGCATTGAATGCGACCATCCATTTTTTTAAATGTATTTCGGAAATCGACAAGTAGCGTGCATTATAAAATTTCTTGGAATGTTTTTAATAGGAAAGAGACTCCAATAAAGAAGTCCCTGTATAATGTCAGCAAAACGAGGGAAACAGGTAGCAGGGAGAGAAATTTAAGGTGTTGCTGTTCGAAGAAACTATTAGAATAAAAAAATGCTTTCTGGAATTTAGGGACCTCAACAGTGAAGGGGTGAAATTTTATTGTTAAGCGGGTATGTCCGTCAAACAAAACCAATGAGCTTTTAAATACATCAGCAATTCTTAATTATTCTGCAATCATTTCGATTTCTTAAAAAAAAAATTAGAAACATTTACACGCACACACGCACACACAGATATGTATATATATCCATCTATGAATTCTGATGATGTTAGTTGGATTTTTCCTCTCTTTGAGGATTTTCCTCTAGCTGAAACAATTTGTAAACTCATTCTGGACTCACAGTAATAAATTTCCTATATACTGCTCTGACTACACATTGAGCACTCTAGTCCGGGTTTTTTCACCACTGGTAAATAAATAAATATATATATATATATATATATATATATATATATATATATATAGTCATCCACATATAGTACTGTTTCTCAGCTCATCAGTGCGGCTGGACAACAACTATCTCAAACCGGAATAAGATGTGCTTTTCACTCTACTTCCGGAAGTAGAGTGAAAATCACATCTTATTTTTCTTTTATTAATATTATTGGAATCTTTTCTTTTTTTCCTTGTACACATTTTTGTGAACTATTCCATAGATTTCTGCCTTTGGATTATTATGGACCATCTTCTTCCAATTACGGGATTTCCTTGGATTTTACTTGTACAAAT
The DNA here is from genome assembly GCF_053919585.1 of Euprymna scolopes. Taxonomy (NCBI): domain Eukaryota; kingdom Metazoa; phylum Mollusca; class Cephalopoda; order Sepiida; family Sepiolidae; genus Euprymna; species Euprymna scolopes. The sequence goes on from NC_136516.1 coordinate 743,053, forward strand.
GGAAATTCTTTTAACTTTCTTGAAGTTTTACATTTGGATTTTACCGTCACTGGATTTTTTATCTTCCACCAGACTATCCATTCGTGTGTAATCAGCTTTTTCTTTACCATATTCCCTCTGTTTAACTTATTTTATTTTCAAGTAAGATTTTTGACGTTGTTTCATCAAATACTTCTGCATGCCAAATCCGATCCCGCATTTTGCTAATTTCTACCCTCTGATGAGAAGGAGAGTATTTCTTCGAAACTCCGCGGATTAAGGACTATCCATTTATCTAGTGTTTCATTTTCAGATTAAATATGTGTTTAACTCATTTCAAAGTGTTTTTAACATATTTTATTAACTATTTGCTCATATATATATATATATATATATATATATATATATATATATATATATATATATATATATATATACAGGGTGTTTCAAACGTCTTGGGAACATAACGATTTTTAATAACTCAAAAACTATTAGGAGTTGAAAAATGAAATTGGTACCGTTGGAAAGGTTAAAGTTTCAAGTTTTGTGGGGAATCTTCAAAGTTGCTCAATATGAGCACCAGTCTTCACACGGCAGACATCTAGTCGATAGTCCATTTCCTGCCAAACGCGTTCCAGCATCTTGACGTCAATTGTTCCCACAACTGCCGTTACTCGAGCCTTTAGTTCGTCAGTATCTCTTGGAAGGGGCGGCACATATACTTGTTGCTTGACAAAGCCCCAAAGGAAAAAGTCACACGGGGTAACATCTGGAGACCTAGGAGGCCAGGGCATGAGAACGTCATCACCTCGCCCAGATCTCCCAATCCATCTACCAGGCAGCCTTGTGTTAAGAAACTGCCTTACTTTAAGACTCCAGTGTGGTGGTGCACCATCTTGTTGAAAAGATGTCATCAGATTCTGCTTCTTCCAACTGAGCCATTAACCAGTCTTCAAGCATGTTGAGATAGGATTCACCAGTGATAGTTGCCTCTTCAAAGAAGAATGGTCCATAGACACCTTTCTTGGAAATTGCACAAAACACGTTCACTTTTGGTAAATCTCGCGTGTGCTCAAGAAGTTCATGAGGATTCTCAGTACCCCATATGCGAGTGTTATGCTTGTTAACTTTGCCAATCAGATGGAAGTTCGCCTCATCGCTAAAAACAAGCTGGTCATCAAAGCCGTTATCTTCCAACTTCTCCTGCATTGCAATGCAAAAGTCACGGCGAAGTGGCTTATCAGTGTCCATCAACTTTTGGACCAACTTGAGCTTGTAAGGTACCATTTGCAGTCGTTTCCTTAAGACACGCCAGACAGTTGCTGGAGCAAGCGGAAGTTCCCTGCTGGCTCTTCTCACTGATTTACGGGGGTTCTGCTGAAAGGCTGTCCGAACTTGCTCAACTGCATCTTCTGAAGTTGAAGGGCGACCTGTTCGCTTACTTGGGCACAAACACCCATCTTTCACAAATTTAGCATGCCATCTGACAATGGATTTCCTTTCAGGAGCTTCTTTTTTAAATTTCCTGTGAAATGAGCGCTGAACACATGTCCACGATTCAGTCTTTGCAAATTGGAGGACGCAAAATGCCATGTCTTGTTTAGAGAACGCCATTACTGCACCTGAAAAGATAAGACGAAAATCATTAGTATGACCAAAAACTTGATTAAGCAAGCTTTAAAATGGCAGCAGTTTCATTTTTCTACCTGGAAGAGTTTATGAAATATACGCATTTGTAATGTTCCCAAGACTTTTGAAACACCCTGTATATATATATATATATATATATATATATATATATATATATATATATATATATATATATATATATATATATATATATAATTTAAAGGATGTATCTTTTAATTGTTCGCCTTTTGAAAACCGTAAGTATCGTCAAAGCATTTATTTGGATGTTGATTGTAGCTTATAAATGCACGTACATGTATAAGCTACAATCAACATCGAAATGAATGCTTTTACGATAATTACGGTTTTCAAAAGGCGAACAATTGAAAGATACATCTGCCTTAATTAAAAATTGCTAGGTTTATTTATGGTGTCTTTTATATATAAAAAACCCACTTCTGCTGATGAGGTGACTTTGTTTCCAAAAAAAACTATATGTCAAAATTATTGTCCATGATATAATATCTCCAGCAATAAAAACATCGTTTCTAAAAACGATCGTACACATTATTGACTTTGTGGTGTTCCTTCTTATGAAACAGATTTTTAATTTTTAATTTTAATTTTAAATTATCATATATATATATATATATATGTGTGTGTGTGTGTGTGTGTGTGTGTGTGTGTGTTTGTGTGTGTATTAGTATCAAGATTTACTTTCCCTCCCTCCCGGGACAGAGTTTGACAACAGATACTACACTTTGAAAAAAAGAACATATACTACATTTTGAACTTGGCCCGAAGTTAGAAAAACGCTGTTAAATCATCAGGGAGTGGACCAGTATTAAGAGTATTCCTCATTCCGCTAGAAACACTATTAGAAACAGAGTGCTTAATCATTTTTTCAAAACGCTTCTTATATCTTATGGTTGCTGCCCAATTAATATGCCACAGTGCGCAAACAACAGAGAGTTCGTGTATATAAAGCCCGCTGGCCGTTTTCTCGTGACATTTTGGAGGCATATGTGGCGTAGTGCCCCTTGTTTCTAAGTAATACTACAAAATCTGTTTTTCTGATTTGGCAATTACAGTTGGTGCTTATTGTTTGGTTGGCTGGGTGGATTATTTGTATTTGCTGACCCTCAGATTTATTCATGAACTGACGCACGCCTTCTTCAGCTATAAAAGAGCAAATGTACATATGCCCCCTCTCATTTGGAATTGCACCAACAATAGCGATTATATAATTTATGAGAGTCAAACGAGCACAGATACAGATGTAGATTCAAATTATATATATATATATATATATATATAATTTGAATCTACATCTGCATCTATATATATATGTATATATATATATATATAATTTGAATCTACATCTGCATCTTTGCTCGTTTGATATATATATATATATATATATACATATATATATATATATATATGCGTGTGTGTGTGTGTGTGTGTGTGTGTGTGTGTGCGACCGCGATTATGGCGTGTATATAAATATATATATACATATATATATATATAAATATATATATATATATATATAAATATATGAATATATATATATATTCATATATTTAAATATATATATATATATATATATATATATATATATATATATTTATATACACGGCATAATCGCGGTGGCACACACACAGACGCGCACACACACAGACACACAGACATACACACACGCACACACACACATATATATATACGGCATAATCGCATTGAAACATAGCAGGTGAGACAACATTTGGGAATTCTAATGTTCTCCGCTTATCTTTTTTTTTACAAGGTAGTCACCACTTATCAAGGCCCGCAAGCCAATCAGGGATAAGAGTTATTGCGTGTACAGTAATCAATGGGATCGTATCATATTAATCATTAGTATTGAAGATTTGATAAAGTGTCTTATTTAAGGGGCGGTTCATCAGGAATTTGTTTATGTTGGACTTGAAGACATCCAGGTTGTAATCAGGTAGGAAACAGGACGACGGAAGAGAGTTCCACATGCGTGCACTTCTAAGAAAGAGGCCTTCTTCATGGAATCTACGTTTTGGTTTTGGTACAGATAAAGAGTGGGGGAAATTTCAGTTAGAGGTGTGTTTATCGTGAAAGATTGGCGAGGGGGGGACCAAAGATTGGAGCTCAGACGAACACTTGCCATTGAAGTAACGATGAAACAAACACAGGCTCGCAACGTCTCTTCTGTGGGAGAGAGGTTGCAGGTAAGAGAAAAGGGCATCTCCACTGAGCCACGACGTCTATTTTGTACTATGTCAAGACAGGTTATGCTGTTTTTAGCAGCTCCTTCCCATATGTGGCAGCAGTACTCCATCCTTGGACGTACTTGGTTTTTATATAGGTAGAGAATTGCATCAGCAGTGAGATATTTTCTGGAACGGTAGAAAGATCCCACCATTTTTCCAGCGACCTTGGCAACTGACTTGATGTACGTGTTCCATTTCAGGTCAGGAGTAAAGGTCAAGCCCAGAAGCTTATCAAAACATGGAGCTTCCCTAGACGAGAGCAATCCATTTTAATTGATGACAGATGAGGATCAGAGCGTTGATGATGGAAATATAGGAGCTTGGTTTATGGTGCATTAAAAGTAACCAGCCACCTCTTCCCCACTGTACCACGCGCTGTAGATCAGAGGAGAGCGAATCAGAGAGAACTTTGTCATTTACGGCCTTAGATGTGTTGCCATAGATGGTAGTGTCATCAGCATAGATGTCAACGAATGATTTAAGTATATGTTTTGGGAGATCATTGATGTAGATCAGGAAGAGAGTTGGGCCCAGGATGGACCCCTGAGGGACACCAGCATTAATACTGTGGGCCTCTGATTACTGTCCATCAACCACTACTCTTATGAGCCTATCAGAGAGAAATGATTTAATATTTGAGAAAATATTTCCAGCTATGCCGTAGCTGGAAATTTTGTAAAGTAGGCCCTTATGCCATACCTTTGATATGTCAAGAGCAATTGCCCTAGAAAGGAAGCCTTTGTCGAGATATTCACTAATCCTATGATATAACCATTAGCACATGTGCTGTAGACCTGGCAGAACAGACACCATATTGCATGTCACTTAGAAGGTTATTTCTGCTGAGATGGTTGACTACTTCTCTATTTAATATGGATTCCAGCAACTTATTCATGACACATAGAGGACTTATTGGTCCGTACTGAGAAGGAGACGATATATCATTTTAATCCTTAAATACAGGGCATACTGATGAGGGTTTCTAGGGTGTTGGAAAGCATTTCTCCTTAAGGCAACGCTTAAACAGTTTTGTAAGTATGGGGACAAGTTCTGGTTGAAGATTTTCAGCAGTATAATTGGAATGTCGTCAAGGCAAGTTGCCTTACTGGAATCAAGGTACTTGATTAGCTTGGCGACCTCACACACAGATATTAGTATGTTGCATAGCGTGTTGTCTGTTATAGATGGATATACGGGGAGTTGATGCCCTTCGTCGCATGGGGTAGAATTAGCTGCAACGTTCTTGGAAAATAGTTTGGCCTTGTCTGATGCTGACGAGATTACCTCAGGTCAATTGATGATGGTTGGATAGAACGCATGCTTCTGTTCAGGATCCTGTTTGCTATTTGCCAAAACTGGTGGGAACCAAGCCAATGCACAGCTACTTTGGATTTAACGAACTGAGCTTGTAGTTCTCTTGCATTTTTATTACTCTTTTGCAGTGGTTTCTGGCAGTCCTGAAAGCAGCTTTAGTCTCAGTGCATCTACTACGTTGGTAGCTATAGAAAAAGTGATTTCTGTGCGCGATGGCAGCAGCAAATTCTGGGGAGAACCATGGCTGGCTGTTAGGTTTTTGTTGGGATTTTTTATGATGGTACGAATCGGTCTACGCCTGGAATAACCCATTCGGTCAGCTCAGATATTATAGAGGACAGATCCTTTTTAAACATGGAATGCAGGGGTAGGTCAGATAAAAATGTAGGGAAGCAATCTCAGTCAACCGTAGAGCATCGATATACAGTTCGGTGGAGAGGTACGTCTGAAGATTTATTATATTTCGTTTTTATCTTAACTGATACAACTGAGTGGTCGAAAAATCCCAGAGTAGACAGAACGGAACATGAACATAGCTCAGAGGAAGATGTGAGAAAAAAGGTATAGAAGGCTAGCGTACTTACTGGAAGTATCGGGCATACAGGTGGGTTCGTGAACAATCTGGTGAGGTCATAGGCAATGGCGAAATCATGACAGAACCTCCCCTCATCATCTGTCTTGTAGGAGTGGGCCAACTGTTCCACATTGTGAACATTAAAGTCACCACAAATATGAAGGATGAACAGACAGGATGTGGTCAATTATCTAAGATATACTCTTAAAGACAGTAACTCCGCTGTTGTGGGGGGCGATAGAGGGCAAATATAAATGCAGTGATGTATCTCGGCATTTGTTTTCTGGTCGTCTTGTATACTTCACTTGCCACATTTAACAGGAGAGGTGTAGTTGATGATTGCGCATCTCCTGTCAATAAGACTTTCACGCGCAGTAACCCTTTCGTTATTAACAATAGTCTGTCAAAGATAGAGTGAGCACGCTATATATATATATATATATATATATATATATATATATATATATATATATATATGTTTATATATATTTAATATTTTGTTTTTGCTTTTTATTATATATATAAAAATTAATTTACAATCTATACATGTATATATGATATATTTTAAATCCAGAAGTTACAATTTACACACACGCACACACACACACACACAGACACACACACATATATGTATATATTTGTACAATTAAATAGTAAATGATAATGCAACATTTGAACGTTCTTTCTGATATATATATATATATAAACCTTATATTTCGGCGTATAAGGCGACCGTCAGATAAGACAAGGTACAAAATTGGTGAATCATGTATCAGTTGAATAAGACGACTGATAAATCACGAAACCATATTTGTTTTACCCAGGTTTGAGATTGCAACACCCGGTATCTTATGAAATATTGTTTTTTAAAGATGTTTTTTTGCTTTAAGTGTCGCCTTATACGCCGAAATATACAGAGTATATATATATATATATATATATATATATATATATATATATATATATATATGTATATATATATATATATATATATATATATATATATATATATATGAAGCTGAATGTGTGTATGTGTGTGTCTGGTCACGAATAGGATCCTATATCGTTGACTATTTTAAAAAAACTGACAACATATAATGATAGAAGATGTATCGAGACACAGGAATGGGTATGTTTGATCCTGCAGAACGGTGGTTCATTATAATTGTGGTGTCTGCGTTCGCGCATGGTCCACAAAGTATGGAAATAAAAAATAAAAAAAATAAAAAAACGTTTACAAGTGTTTTTGATATAGATTTACATAAGAATACTATGATAATATGTTTTTATTTAAATAGGTATGGTATAATAAAATTGTGCGGTCTGCGTTCGCGCCTGGACTCCATAGAATGGAAATAGGCACAAACTTTAATAAAGACTTTTCATATCTATCTGCGTAAGTATACTTTGATAATTATGTTTCAGTTTGAAAAAATATGGTATAATAAAATTATGGAGTGTTCGTTCGCGCCTGACCTCCATAGAATGGAAATATGTCACAAAGCTTAACAAGGTTTTTTAATATAGATGCACAGAATATTGTGATAAGTGTTTCAGTGTGAACAGGTATGGTATAATAAATTATGGGGTTTATCTATTTTATTTTTACTTTCATCACCTTTTGCTTTGGTTTTGATACCCCAAATTCGAAGCTATCTCTTTACAACACTTCCTATTCATAACCTATCATACTTTCATAAATCAGAGTCTATTTTCTGTAGGCTGTCTTTGAACCCAGTCAACAATGGGTACTTTTGCTAGTATATATATATATATATATATATATATATATATATATATATATATATATATATAAGAAATAGATTACATCATCTTTGTATTTTTTAACGTTAAGATTGTTTCGACAGCAACTATACAATTTTAAACTTTATATATTTTTTTTTTTATTCAATTTTCACCCCAAACAAGACACAGTGCCACTTTGAAGCAGGGGGCTACTATTAGGGAATTAATTAGCGGGGTCATTATGAAGGGAGTAGAGTAGAAAGATGTTTGTTTACATTACACTTGAACTTCTGCATATCATTGCAGTTGGGAAAGCAGAATCCTGGAAGGGAGTTCCAAAGACTAGCAGTTCTGGGGAATAAACTATTGGAGTAAACGGCTTTCTTGCACCTAGGGATCTCTACTGTAAAGGGATGAGACTTAGTAGCTTGTCGGGTTTGTCGGGGGTAGTTACGTCGGGGAGGTACAAGTGTTTGCAGTTCGTAAGAGCATTCACTATTAAAGTATTTGTAGAACAGGCAGAGGGATGCAACATCTCGTCGGTGGGACAGAGGTTGAAGCCTAGATGACAGTTCAGGACCTATCAGGTTGGCGACTCTTTTTTGAACCCTGTCCAGGAGTGAGAGACAAGCAGCAGATGCACCAGCCCAGATGTGACAACAGTACTCCATACATAGGCGAATGGTTGCCTTATAGAGGTATAGGATACTGGCAGGCGTAAGTAGTTTTCTAGAACGGTAGAGGGAGCCAACCTTCCTTGCAGCAGCCTTGGCAATGCTCTCAATGTATCTATTCCAGTTCATATTCCCTGTAAACGTTAGGCCGAGGAGTTTAAAAGAAGTACTTTCAGGCAATGTGTTCTTGGCCATTGCTATTGGTTGTAGAGAAGGTTTCTTGTAGTTATTGAAGGAAACAAGCTTAGTCTTAGCAGCATTGAATGTGACCAACCATTTTTGTCCCCATTCCACTACGGATTGGAGGTCATCCTCTAGTGTTTCTGCCATTTTCTTGGATATGTGTTCATTTGTTTTCCCCTCATATCTGTCATAGAGAGTGGTGTCATCGGCAAATATACCCATCTCCGAAACAATATTATCAGGGAGGTCGTTTATGAATATCAGGAATAATAGAGGTCCAAGGATAGACCCCTGAGGTACTCCCGCATTTATGTCATATTGTTTGGATGTATGTCCGTCGAGGACAACTTTGATTTTTCTATTACTTAAGAAGGATTTAATTACATTATGAATTCTTCCAGTGATTCCATATGATCTAATTTTCCTTAGAAGACCATCGTGCGATACCCTGTCAAAAGCCTTAGATATATCAAGGGCCACCGTTCTACCCTCCCCTGTTTTATCCAATGAACGGTATATACGTTGAGAAACTACAGTTAAGATATCTGCTGTTGAACGGGCTTGCCTGAATCCATATTGTTTGTCAGTCAGGAGTTTAGCAGCTGTTAGATGCTGGACTAGGGCTTGATTAACTAAGGACTCAAATATTTTGGCGAAAAGCGGGAGGAGGCTAATGGGGCGATAATTTAGTGGGTCAGTTCTTTCACCAGAATTCTTGAAGACTGGTATCACAGAGGCGGTTTTCCAGCAGTCGGAAAAACAAGATTCGTTAAGGCATTTATTGTAAAGTTTGGACAGAACTGGAGCAACCTCGGCAGAGCATTTTTTTAATAGCACAGCCGGGATGAGATCTGGTCCACATGCGTTTGAGGTGTCTAGGTTTTTTATAATAGCATGTACCTGAGAAGGGGTGATTTTCAAATCGTCAAGTGTGGCGTCTGTTCGCAGAGGAAAATCAGGGAGTGAGTGGTGTACCGAGTTCAGTGTGGAGTTTGAGGCAAACCGACTGGCAAGCAGATTAGCCTTGTCAGTTGCCGTGCAAGCAACCTCATGATTGTTTGTTAGTGGGGGAATAATTGACTGTCCATTATTAACTACGCTAAAAATTTGTCAAGGTTGGCATCTCATCAGACATATTGAATGAAATACAAAGTTAATACGTATATGAACGTTTTCCTCCTGCTATTAACGGTATCTCGCAGTGTGATCCGTCTCATCGTGTTTTGATAAATCCTCTTCCGGTGTTTATGACATTTTTTAGGTCCTGATTTTCGTATTTCTGTTTTAAATTACGGTGAAAATTGTTAACCTTGAATTATCTTGAAACCGGACATGATTCTGAATTAATGAGTTTAGTTTATTAATTGAATTAATTGAATTAGTCTAGTTTATTAGTTTATTTTATATTAGTTTATTATTATATTAGTTTATTATTATATTAGTTTATATTAGTATATTTATAGAATTAGTTTATTAAAGGAATTAGTTTATTAATTGAATTTATTATTTATTGTGTTTTATTTGTTTCTAATTCGGTTGGATTTCATTTTTTATCTCTGTTCGAAACTCTTCTTGAAAAAGATGTTTCTTTTGCTTTTCCGGTGTTGATTTTAACTTTAACCTGGGAAATCTATTGCTCTTACAAATCTACTGCAATGCAATTGTTTTCTGTACAAATATGTATGCATGTATGCATGTATGTATGTATGTATATGTCAGCTCATGTCATGTGCTACTGCTACCATGTAACCCAGTACTACCTGCCTCATGGTCGGGTCACCGGCGACTAAACTGGTTCCCCCACCAGACTTGTTTGGTGAGGAGGGCGGCTAGTCTCCCAGAAGGATTAAACACAAGACCTTCCAAAGGGCGAATGAACTCTTTTTCGGGGTCAACGGCCAACTAGCACCGTGTATGTGTGTGTGTGTGTGTGTGTATTGGGGTGGAGAGGGCTCCCGTAAGCCGTGGTGAAGGCAACCTTTCTAGGAGAAGCAAATCTCTGATTTAAAAAACCATAAAGCGGAAGACCATTACCTGTATTAAGCTGGTCTTCAGTTTAATTTGTTGCTGGTTATCTTGCTCTTGCTTGTTGCTGGATCTCAACATTTTGAACCGAGAGAGAGACTTAGCTGTCGTACAAAGCTAAGACTCTGTAACATCATATTTGTATAGATACTCCCTCAGGCATTTGGGCTCATGGATTTTAAATGTCTGAGGGAGTGGCACTCGTCTGACAAGACGTTGCAATCATCATGTATATCCAGTGGTTTGTGGGTCAAGGTTCTTTTGACCAAAGGCTAAGGGTGGGTAACCCTGACAGTAACCTCCAGAGGAGCTTAAGCCCTGTAAGCTGCGGCATACATGACCCACCGGCGTGTGGAATATGCTTTGGTGTCCAGCAACATAAGTCCCAGTCATAGATCAAATGGCATGATGGGCGGAGAGGGCTCTGTAAGCCGCGGTGAAGGCAACCTCTCTAGGAGAAGGGAAACCCTGATATAAAATCTGCGGCAAGTGCTGTATCTAGTGATGTTGACTTGCTTTTCTTTTTGGTTCAATGTGGCAGTTGTTTCGGTGCAAAGTCTGTCCTCACTATAAAAAGCTCCAAACACAGGCATTACTTGATATGTAATGGAATACACAGTTAACCATCAGTGTGTATCTCGATAACAAAAAGGCTGGCTGTAGCCTAAAACGGCAAAGGGACACTGAATGAGAACTAATGCAGATATGGACATCAATATAAATAAAGGATCTGGAACATCCAATGTCTGTACCGGCAGATGTTCAGGGTACCACAGCCTGTACTCGGTCATCAGCGGATGGGCATAACTGTCTACATGTATATATATATATATATATATATATATATATATATATATATATATATTTAAATAAGGGAGTAGTCACCAACAATGTGCATTTTTTAACATTATTTTATTATTCCGTGTCTTGGTTTTTCACTGAGAATTATGTTTGGATCATTGTAATAATGTTTTTAAGTCATTGAAATCGTTTACGCGCGTTTCAGACGGTCAGTGATGCGTCCTCGTCAGAAATTATTTTTGAAAATAATTTCTGATGAGGACGCATCGCTGACCGTCTGAAACGCGCGTAAACGATTTCAATGACTTAAAAACATTATTACAATGATCCAAACATAATTCTCAGTGAAAAACCAAGACACGGAATAATAAAATAATGTTAAAAAATGCACATTGTTCGTGGCTACTCCCTTATTTAAATATACATCTTTCTTTCGTTGGAATTTATTACCCCATTTTATATATATATATATATATATATATATATATATATATATATATATATATATATATATATATACATATGTGCGTGTGTGTGTGTGTGTATGTGTTTGTGGTGACCGTCCGGCACGTGCTGCAAGTGGAGCCCATGTCTGCCTCTTTTGAGCCAGAGATCTATTAAGTAATGGCAATAATTGAGAGCGAGTTTGCTGCCATCATGTATGTATGTATGTATGTATGTATGTATGTATGTATGTATGTATGTATGTATGTATAAAGGATTAAAACCAACACCTTCCAAAGGGCCAATGAACCCTTTTTCGGGGTCAACGGCCAACTAGCACCGTGTGTGTTTGTATGTATTATGTGTGTGTTGGAGTAGAGAGGGCTCCCGTAAGCCGTGGTGAAGGCAACTTTTCTTGGAGAAGCAAATCTCTGATTTAAAAAACTATAAAGCGAGATACCAGTACCCGCATTAAGCTGGTCTGCAGTTTAACTTGTTGCTGGCTATCTTGCTCTTGCTTGTTGCTGGATCTGTACATTTTGAACCGAGAGAAAGACTTAGCTGTCGTACAAAGCTAAAACTCTGTAACATCATCTGTGTATAGATACTTCCTCAGGCATTTGTCTATTAAAATGGTCCTAGGGCGATGGAAGTCATTTTGGGGCTCATGGACTGAGGGAGTAGCACTCGTCTGACAAGACGTTGCAATCATCATCATGCATGTATTTATGCATGCATGTTTTTGCATGTATGTATGTATGTATGCATGCATGCATGTTTGTATATATGCATGCATGTATGTATGTATGTATGTATCTATGCATGTATGTTCAGGTCAACTTTGCACCTATTAATCTGAACCAAACGATCCGTTTAAAGTTTGCAAGTCTACTGCTAGTTTGAGAAGACATGTGATTGTTCATAGCAATACCCTTCAACGTCCAGAGGAAGTCAACTCGATAGAAATTGCTCAATTTGTATGTCACATCTGCTTCAAATGTGCAAATCTGTGGCGGGAATGCAGAGTCATCTGAGATGGCATGGATGACAAGATAGGGAGAACTCAATGTGATGGCAATCATCTGGAAAGATGCAGCAATCATCATGTATGTATGTATGTATGTATGTATGTATGTATGAATGTATGTATGTATGTATGTATGTATGAATGTATATGTTTATATGTACGAATTTACCTTAAAATCATTAACGCTGCGCGTAAATATTAGTATATTATTTTTATTTCTATATTTTATTACTCGCTAAATATTTGGCGAGGTAATTTAGCCAGAAAATGTATTTTTTTTAATCCAAGTAGATACTATTACATGTCAACAGGAGGTGAAGAAGCTATAGGAAGACGCCGTCGGGCCCACATGCCAACAGTTTTTTTTTTACCGAGTTTAATCCACACCCCACGTTTAGCAGGGTCGCCCCTGACTAATAATATGAAATGACCCGAGGTAGTCAATTAAGTAAACTGCGTTTCACTATAAAAAAAATATGCACGAGAAGCAGTTATGTCTCTGGGGATTGTCCGAATGCTAAGAACGTTCGATCAGGCCACCCACCGAGGAAGTATGCTTATCAGGCCCGAAACTTCAACTGACGTGGGTTTCAGTACTGATGACATAGATAGAGGTTGGCAGCAGTAGGTTTAATGGAATCGATATATGTATGAAAAACGATAAATCACAATTATTTATATATTCTTGAACGTTTCTTCGCAGTATGGTTTATTTGAAGAGGTAATTTCGCAGTATAGTTTTTTTGAAGAGATAAGATGCAATTACATCTTCAAGCAAAATATGATGAAAGTAAAATAAAATAGATAAACCGCATAATTTACCTGTTCACACTGAAACACTTGTCACAATATTCTGTGGATCTATATCAAAAAACCTTGTTAAACTTTGTGACATATTTCCATTCTATGGAAGTCAGGTGCGAACGACCACCCCATAATTTTATTATACCATATTTCTTCAAACTGAAACAATTATCAAAGTATACTTACGCAGATAGATATTAAAAGTCTTTATTAAAGTTTGTGCCTTTTCCCATTCTATGGGGGCCAGGTGCGAACGCAGACCCCACAAGTTTATTATACCATCACTATTTAAGTAAAAACATACTTATCAAAGTATTCTTATGTACATCTATATCAAAAATACTTGTAAACGTTGTTTTTTTAATTTTTTAAATTTTTTATTTCCATATTTGTGGACCAGGCGCGAACGCAGACCCCACAATTTTAATGACTCATCATTATGCCAGATCAAAAATACCCATTCCTGTGTCTCGATAGATCTTCTATCATCATATGTGATCAGTTTTTTTAAAATAGTCAACCATATAGGAGCCTATTCGTGACCAGACACACACACATTCAGTTTAATATTATATGTATGATTATTGCAACGTCTTGTCAGACGAGTGCCACTCCCTCAGACATTTAAAATCCATGAGCCCAAATGCCTGAGAGAGTATCTATACAAAGATGATCTTACAGAGTCTTAGCTTTGTACGACAGCTAAGTCTCTCTCTCGGTTCAAAATGTTGAAATCCAGCAACAAGCAAGAGCAAGATAGCCAGCAACAAATTAAACTGCAGACTAGCTTAATGCGGGTACTAGTCTCCCGCTTTATGGTTTTTTTAAATCAGAGATTTACTTCTCCTAGAAAGGTTGCCTCCACCACGGCTTACGGGAGTCCTCTCCACCCCAATACACATACACACCCACACACACATACACAAATATACACGGTGCTAGTTGGCCGTTGACCACGAAAAAGAGTTTATTCGCCCTTTGGAAGGTCTTGTTTTTAATCCTCCAGGTAGACTAGCAGCCCTCCTCACCAAACAAGTCTGGTGGGGGAACCAGTTTAGTCGCCGGTGACCCGACCATGAGGCAGGTAGTACTGGGTTATATGGTACCAGTAGCATATGACATGACCTGACATTATATATATATATATATATACACACATATATATCTGCATATATATATGCATTCATATATATACATATGTATACATGTATATATTTACATATATATATATATATATATATATATATATATACATAGATTTGTAGTTGATTTTTACGATAAATACTATTAAATTACGGCTTCGTCTCAAAGTTCATTAGTTACTTAGAAAATCGCCCATAATTTATTTGGACGTACGCTGCCGAGAGGTAGTTACCTGGAAACACGAATGGACACACATTACTGTTTAAAAAATAATATATATATAAATCGAAATTCCTGTTCATTTGATCTCAATGACGTCATATCATTGTGTATGTATATGCATATATATGCTATGATATTATGTATGACAACATAGCTGACAGCATACATAATATTACTTATAGAATTATTCTTATTATACATGCATACATGGCTGTATGTATGTATGATGTCAGGTAGAAGGCTGCCCGGCGTTCCCCATGAATTATTGCCCCATATATGAGGTCGTACATGTAAAAAAATAGTAGTAATGTCATGTATGACGTCAGCTATGACGTTATAACATATATATATATATATATATATATATATATATATATATATATATATACACACATTACTATTGAGAATAAACGAACAGGAATATGGATTTATATACCTCGAATATATAAACGACTATATGTTTGCTTGTCTGTCGGTGTCTCTGTCTGTTTTCATAGTTTAAAAATCTATCTTCTCCGAAACTAAAAGTCGTGGATAAAATACATGACGTCACGAATGGGGGCACAAAATTCCGCGGGCAACGCCGGGCAGCTTTCTAGTATGTCTATGTAATGGTTTAGAATGGTTTCTTTTGATTCAATTAGTTTTTTAAACTTTCGAGACTGCTAAAATATATTGGGTATAATGTAATAATCAACTGAGAATTACATCTATAATCATAAATCCGACATCAGCGTGAGTTAATGTCATATCTTAGCGTGTTTTACGACCGGGCAACTCCTTGCGACCTGCTAGAAGAGACTATGAAAGGAACAGAATCAGAATATAAAGAGAAAACGGTATAGATCGACAAATGTAAAGATGATCATAATAATAATAAAAAAAAGAGAAATAAGAGGGGAAGGCACAGAAGAAACAAGAAAAGGTAGTAAAGGAGATATAAAAAAGTGAAGAAAGAGATAGTCGTAACGTTAAAAGAGATATAACAAGAAAATAAAAGAAAAATAGTATAAAAAAGGCAAATAAAAATAGTATCGCAATAAATTAAATTAAGAAGAGGAAGAAAAGGGGCGAGAAAAAGAAAAGAAATGCAAAAAGAGAAAGAAACAAAATAATACTACGAACATCAAATAACCTGGCATTGTTCCATGTTTTTGTTATTGTATGTGTCGAAAAGAGGCGAATGATGGATCATTTGTTGAAAATTCTTCCCGCTCGACCTGTAAACAATTTTTCCGAATCAATTGCCACAGGATCCACACGTTTTCAAGCGAACAAACTTCCTAATAGACGGAAGACGCCATCTTTAATTTTACTTTTTAAAACGTTTAACAATATCCAGTAATTATACTACAATATAACAATAACGCTAATTTTTATTATATATATATATATATATATATATATATATATATATATATATATATATATATATATGGTTAGTTTTTTTTGGAAAAAGAATTCCATCAGAGTGCTCAATTAAAAAGAAAATCCAAATTTTAAGAGCGTATTTATATTTTGTGTACAGAAAGTTGTTAGTTGAGACAGATCATTTGTACCGTCGGTTTCAAGCCCGATAATAAGGCCCGTTTAAGGTATCCTTATCAAGCTCTCGTTTAAGGTATCCTTATCAAGCTCTCTTTAGCCAATATTATAGACGAATTTTGGCTGAAGAGAGCTTGATAAGGATACCTTAAACGAGAGCTTGATAAGGATACCTTAAACGGGCCTTATTATCGGGCTTGAAACCGACGGTACCAATGATCTGTCTCAACTAACAACTTTCTGTACACAATATATATATATATATATATATATATATATATATATATATATATACAAATAAATGTTTAGAAGTACAGAATTTAAATAGAGTTTTAAATATAATAGGCGGAAGTCTCTCGAGAGCTCTTTCAGCTATCATCTCATGAGGAGAAAATCGATAGCGTAAAAAAAAAAAATAATACTATGTCGAAAATAAAGAGTTCTGATGGGGAACTATTGAATGTGCCAAAAATTACGGAGACACTAAAATTTAAAAAAACGATTCAAATAATGGCAAAAAAAAAGTTTATTAACGTTTAAAAAAACTATTAAAATAAGGGTGGGGGGGGGCAAAAAAAAACCCAGAGAAAAGATTCACAGTTCCCCAAAGAGAAACAATGCGTTAGATGTTTCTTTCTGCTGGCACAAAGAAGGTTTTTGCAAACCTCTTTTGACTCTTTTGACTCGTATAAACCAGCATGTTCCATCGAAGATCAGACAAGGGAGGATGGGGTCTGGTAGTCTCCCTCCTTCTGCAGCCTTGGACTCTGCTATTGGCCAGCATTTGGTTGACAACCCGTGGAAAAAAAACAATCTAATACATTGTTTCTCTTTGGGGAACTGTGAATCCTCTCTCCCGTTTTATTTTCTTCCCCTCGTTGTGCCATTATTTGACACATTGAATAGTTCCCCATCAGAACTCTTTACTTTCGACATAGTATTATTTTTACGCTATCGATTTTCTCCTGATGAGATGATATCTGAAAGAGCTCTCGAGAGACTTCCGCCCATTACATGTATATATATATATATATATATATATATATATATATATATATATATATATAGTCTTTGAAGTTTTTTAACATTTGAAACTACACAAAGAATTACTTTTTATCATTCGTTAAAAAAAAAAAAAACACACTTAGTCAGTAAGTCATTTAATCACCTGCAATCACTGCATCAACTCTCTCGAATTTACTATAATACCAATTTTTTTATTTTTCAAGGGATCATCAGTTGTTTACTATGAAACACTGTTTCGGGGATTTAAAAACAATATATATATATATATATATATATATATATATATATATATATATATATATATATTTCAGGTAGAAAGAAAACAAAAAAATTAAGAGTAATTGAATTTAAACAAGGGTCGTTCATAGTGCTCAATCAAAGTGAGCAAATTATATATATATATGTATATATATATATATATATATATATATCTTTTTTATTATTTGTGTAAATACAGTCATATCTTGCTACGATGTGCAGACTGTTTCACCGTTTCCATCATATTTGATTTCAGAAGGCAAGAAAAATTTACATGCAGCAATTAAAAAGGTTCCAGACCTTTTCAAATTTTGATGAGATCAATAATGCAATGACTGAAAATAAGCGAAAATTAAAGTTATCATTCTTCTTCTTATTATTATGAGAACTTAAATTTTCGCTTATTCCAAGTCATTGCAATATTCCTCTCTTCACAATTTGCAAAGGTCTGGAATGTTTTTAATTGTTGTATTAAAATCAAATGTGACTGAAACGGTCTGCACATTGTAGCTGGATATGACTGTATTTACATAAAGAATAATATATATATATATATATATATATAATTTACATAAAGAATAAAAAAGTAATACACACACATACATGACACCCTCTACTGATGATTCCCTGTAGACATTTAATAATTATTATAGTGAATAGGTATATATATATATATATATATATATATATATATATATATATATATATATATATATATATATATATATATATATATATATATATATATATATATAAGCATAAATAAAGACTGCAAACCGAAAATTTACATATACAAATTTATTTTTCGAGAGAATTCCTCTAATGAAGAAATGCGGTAAAATATCTGCTGTCCCTCCTTGAAAATATTTCGTCAAAAATTAATTTTCACTTGTAAATTTCTGGTTAGCAGTCTTCATGCTAATGCTACTGAGCTCTGCTTCTTACTATCGTATTGATATTTTTATTGACTTACATGAATGAAACGTTGATGAACACAATACACAATTTTCGTTATTATATATATATATATATATATATATATATATAAATCTCTGTATGTGTGTGCGTCTAACTGATGAGCCTGAATGCGGGCGAAACTCGAGTCTTTGACTTCCGGCTTGTTAGCTTTCATTGCTCCTGTGAGCTGCGACGTTGCTTGACTGGAAATAAGAGAATCATGGAGAAACAGAGAGGAAAGAATGAGAGAGAACCAGAAAGGAGAAGAGAAAGGAAAACAGTAAGCGAGAGAGCGAGGATAAAAGAGAGAGAGAGAGAGAGAGAGAAAGAGAGAGAATGAGAGAGAGTGAGAGTTGATTAAATTTCTATTTTTTTTACAACCTGTTTTTATATTATTCCCTTCTTTCAGGTTGGTGCTAAAATTTTGTAGGTTTACACTTACATCTTAGAAAATGAAAAAAAAAAAGAAACTGTGAGATTGAAAGTCTTTATTCTGAACAATAACGACCTTCGCTCCCTATCACTTCATTCTATCTATATTATATCCTATAAATGAATTGGTTGTAAAATTCTTCAGATTCTTATTTGAAAGACGAATGGAACTTATGTTCAATCTCCTCTCCTTATGTTTACCTAAGGCCATCTAAAATGTTGTGTCATCATGAAAATACTTTATAATTCGTGTGAATTAAGTCAGGAGAATATGCAAGATTAAGCAAAATTTTCTAATCCAATTAGAGGGCGTTTGGTTAATAGCGCTGTGTGAGGACGAGCATTATCATGATGGAAAACGACTCATTTTCCAATAACTAAAGAAAGTCGTTTTCAAGTCAACATTGGATGGGCTGGAGTGAGACCTGTTCTTCACCCTTGCCCCGAATCGTGGGCTTTGTGGGCACGCGCAACAGAGTGAGAGAGACATATAGACGCACTAGACACATATATAGATAGATAAATATAGGAAGAAGGTGAGAGACAGACACAGAAATATAGATAGATAGATAGATAGATAGAGCATGACAAGAATAAGAAACTTGTCTCCCTTTAAAAACAGTGTAGTACACTTTTATATTTTTGCCTAAATCCATTCGAACTTATTTTCTCGATCCTGTAGGATCCGTAAAAAAAAAGAAAAAAGAGAAAACGAAATGAAAAAGCAAAAGACAGAAAATCTAATACCAACTTTGACCTTTCAGCTTGCAACTCAAACCTCAAAGAGCAACGTTTTCATTTGCGCAAAGATGTCGATTCCACTTATTTACCGACCAGGTTCGAACTACGTTAATAAGTTGGCAAGAAAACACTCATTCATAACAATAAGATTTACAACGAAACCACACACACACACACACACACACACACACACACACACACACACACACACACACACATATATATGGGTGTGTGTGTGTGTAGACTGTATATGCAATCATATATTGAATAAATTACACAAATGCAAAGACGTATGACGTATATATATATATATATATATATATATATATATTATATAAATATATATATATATTCAGAAAATTAATTATATGTAGTCAGAGATACATTCAACGACATAATCGAAACTACAAATTGACATATCTTTACACACACATACGCACACGCACACGCACACGCACACACACATATGCTTCATATTCATTTATGTGAATAATTCTTTCTACAAATGCAAATACGCATATATAAATTTATATATATGCATATATATATATGTGTGTGTGTGTGTGTGTGTGTGTGTGTGTGCACACATATGCATATATTGTATAGTTTATATATCTATAAAAGTGAGAATGCGTGTGTAAGGACACCTGTTCAGCCTATATACTCAACGAATGCTTTGCTTTACGGATATAAAAATTAGTATATAGAGTATTCAAACACATGGAAAACATTTTAATCGGTTTTCATTTTCTAAACGGGACAAACTTGCAAACTCACACGGAACTGAAACATACATAAGCATTACTGAAGGCACGCTCTAGTGGAGGTTTTAATACGCAGTGGCTAATTTAAAGAGAAGAAAAAGGAAAGCTGCTCTAGTGAGAAGAGCGTGGCTATCAAAAGACGAGTGAATAGGAAGAAATAGAGATGCAGTTCTTATACTTCATGGTAATGCTTCTTGTGCAACGCAAAGTAGGATTTCATAATAAGAGTCATTAAAGATCTTAATAATTATTGTTTAAACAAAATATATTCAATATATTTAAATTTTACATGAACAGTTATGTATAGCTACACAGTTATGATTATATTTCAGTCAACTAGTTATAAATAACTATATACATCATAATGTTGCTTTTACAGTTTGTTTATTTTTATCTCTATCTCTACAACTTTATAAATACAACTTTGTCTGTGTGTGTGAGTTCGGTCCTTATAGACTCCGAAACGGCTGGACAGATTTTCTTTAACATTCACTACACTTTAGTGTATATAAGTCTGGGAGTGATCTCAATTAAGTTTTATCTCAGAATACCCCCGATAATTACCGATAATCTAGAATCGAAACCGTTATTTCAATTTATCTATCATCGGTAAAGTTATTTTTTCCACGTCGTCGCTACGCACTAATTGATAGAACAACGGGCCGTGAAAATTCTACTGTGGGTACGTTGATAGCGTGTATTTTTTTTTTTTACATGACGTGGTCTGTGCGTTGAACTCCCGCACGTAAATTTATTTATGTCTTCTTTTTTTTTTTCGTTAACTGGAAAGAAATTTATATTAAATAATTTAATAAAATATGCAGTAGGTTCTCTAGAGTGCAATGTAGAATAACATATATTTTGGACTATGTTATTGCATGGCGGCATGTGGGGTCTTCCTCCAGGGCGATTCCACGTATTTCGATGACAATAAAAATATAGGAGCGTGAAATATTCGTTGATCGTCATTAAATCCCGGTCAACGTCGGATCTCCCTATTAGAATATATATATATATATATATATATATATATATATATATATATATATATATATATATATATATATATTCATGGTTCTATACCCTGCATACGGGGAAAACATACTAAATCCATATAATATGTTGAGTTTCAGATACTGCACAACTCGAACCCGACACGTCAAGTTACAAGTCTGGGTCAGTATCTATTGCCTAAACGTCCTTCTCTTTCTTTTCATACAACGATCAAATTATGGGATGTTGATATAATGTATTCTAAGTACAAATCGTTAGAGGTTTAGCAATAAAACAAAGACGAAATCTGTACAATTCCCAAAGTCACGGCTGCAACAACTTCGTATCGATCGGCGTAAGAAGGAACCTGGCTGCATCACTTTCCTTTCACAGGTGCCCGAGACGCTTTCTGCTTAGACATTTAGAAACTCGAAATTTCCTGACATTTATAACGGAATTTCCTTCTTCGATTCCGACTGATATTGAAACGAGCGATGGTTTGAATCGCTGGCCCGTACGGATTGATGATTAGGTCCTTGTTTTTTTTTTTTTTGTTTTTGTTTTTTGGTCGATTAAGATCGACACGTTTCAAAAGGTTTTGGCAGATCGATGCAGACCAGCATTGAAAGGATAAAAGGCAAATAAAGCAGTCGCTTTCACCCTGGCACTGGTTCATACGCACCCCACAAGCATGGCATGTTCAACTTTAAAACGGTCTTACGATCACGAAATATCAGGTCATTGCTAAATATTTTTATTTTAATGTTTTAAAAAATATTATAATGTTCATATTCATTTTATTTCCATACATGAATTTTATTAATTTATAATTTTTTTTTCTTTTAGATTATTAAGACATCATTCATATTTTTCTGTAATATTCTTATTCTTCATTCATTTAATTGGCAAAGAATAAACGCACAAGCGATTACCATTTACAAAGGGAAAACGTCAGTGAGAATTTAGGGAGCTATGTACAAAGAGACTATACAATGGAAAAAACCGTGCAGGTTCGACCAGCATCTGTCCAATGCCGCCTTGAAGCCCTATAGTGTGGGCTGGTTCCGGTCCACAACTCGCATGTCGCCAGATCAGAAGCACGGGCATGTAGTTATGAAATCCTACCACATCCTCCCTACTCTCCTTACCTTGCACCCTCTGACTTTCACCTCTTCCCAGCCATGAAGTTGTTTTTGAAAAGAAAAGCGTTTCCCAGATGATGCAGTCTTGATTTCTGAAGTCACGTCATGGTTGGAGGACCAACCTAGAGTGTTCTACAAAAACGGTCTCCAAAGCTGCATCAAACGATGGGGAAAATGCATAACTCTAGGTGGTTCCTATGTAGAGAAAGACTAATAACTGTGCCAAGTTTCGTTTCTCTACTGCTATGTGAAGTGGGTCAGGGGCATTACTTGTTGCACGCGCCTCGTAAATCTGATTATTTCAATTGCATAGCAAGGAATTTTTATCAAGCTGTAAATATTACTAGAATCTTGCTCTGGTTCAAAATTTTCATCAGTTTCATCGCTATTTTTGGATTGTAGTAGAATGATATTTTGGTTTAAAAATATCGCGGTATCATAAATGCATAAGTACCAGGACAGATTTTTAAATATTATTTTTCAGCTTTCCGATATATTTTTTTATTAAATTGTTAGGTGAAAGTACAGAATAGTTACACCCCCTCCCCTCTCCATGTAAAGAATGGGGGTTTAAATGATAATTATTACTATTTCCGCACGATATTATAAATGCATAAGTACTGAAAAAATATTGCTTTTATTTTCCTAACAGGATAAAACACAAGTCAAAAAATTCACAAATAAATAGTTTGCGAAAAATAAATGTCTTTATAGATAAAAAAAAATGATTAAATATCACAAATATATGAAAATATTCCTTTCTTTTTCTTTAAAGGTTTGCTAGGACATAAAATGCAAAAAAAGATTTAATTATTTTTATATTTGTATCAAGCTCCGATTAAAACACGTAGAGAATTACTAGTTATTCAATTTATTTTAAATGAACTATTTTGCAGTGTTTCCTTTTTTGTAGATGCTCATTTAGTTTTCTGAAAACACACGAAAAATTTTTGGATTATATTTTCTTCATATTTTTTCTTCAAAATCAGCGTTAATATTATTTTTTTTTCATTTAACACGGGAATGAAGTCAGCATATTGGCTATTTTCAATGTTTAAATTCATTTGCTCAAAAAACGATAGCGTTTTTAAAACAAATCGGTTATTTTTATTTACATTCTAAAACAACTTTCTCTGCATAGACATAGTCATAATTCCAAAATCGACCTAACCCTAACTCTAACCCTACCTAACCCCTAATCCTAACCCTACTCTAGCCTAACCCCTTACTTTAACCCTAACCTTAACCCCTGCCCTATTAAACTGTAGTGGGAAATTTTTCTAACCCCAACCCTAACCCTAACCCCTAACCTTACCTCCTGACCTATTACACTGTAGTGGGACTTTTTTCTAACCCTAACCCTAACCCTAACCCCTAATCTTAACCCCTGCCCTATTAAACTGTAGTGGGAAATTTTTCTAACCCTAACCTTAAACCCTGCCCTATTACACTGTAGTGATAAATTTTTCTAACCTTAACCCTAACCTCTAACCCTACCCCCTACCCTATTACACTGTAGTAGGAAATTTTTCTAACCCTAACCCTAACCCTAACCCCTAACCTTAATCCCTGCCCTATTAAACTGTAGTGGGAAATTTTTCTAACCCTAAACCTAACCCTAACCCCTAACCGCAACCCCTGCCCTATTAAACTGTAGTGGGAAATTTTTCTAACCCTAATTCTAACCCTAACCCCTAACCTTACCCCCTGCCCTATTACACTGTAGTGGGACTTTTTTCTGACCCTAACCCTAACCCTAACCCCTAACCTTAACCCCTGCCCTATTACACTGTAGTGGGAAATTTTTCTAACCTTAACCCTAATCCCTAACCCCTAACCTTACCCCCGGCCCTACTAAACTGTAGTGGGAAATTTTTCTAATCCTAACCCTAACCCTTACCCCTAACGTTAACCCCTGCCCTATTACACTGTAGTGGAAAATTTTTCTAACCCTAACCCTAACCCTAACCCTAACCCCTAACCTTACCCCCTGCCCTATTACACTGTAGTGGGACTTTTTTCTAACCCTAACCCTAACCCTAACCCCTAACCTTAACCCCTGCCCTATTGAACTGTAGTGGGAAATTTTTCTAACCTTAACCCTAACCCCTAACCCTACCCCCTACCCTATTAAACTGTAGTGGGAAATTTTTCTAACCCTAACCCTTACCCTAACCCCTAACCTTACCCCCTGCCCTATTACACTGTAGTGGGACTTTTTTCTAACCCTAACCCTAACCCCTAACCCTAACCCCTGCCCTATTAAACTGTAGTGGGAAATTTTTCTAACCCTAACCCCTAACCAAAACCCCTGCCCTATTACACTGTAGTGGGAAAATTTTCTAACCCGAACCCTAACCCCTAACCTTAACCCCTGCCCTATTACACTGTAGTGGGAAATTTTTCTAACCCGAACCCCAACCCCTAACCCTACCCCCTACCCTATTACACTGTAGTGGGAAATTTTTCTAACCCGAACCCTAACCCTAACCCTAACCATAACCCCTTCCCCATGCACTGTAGTGGGAAATTTTTCTAACCCTAACCCTAACCCTAACCCCTAACCTTACCTCCTACCCTATTACACTGTAGTGGGACTTATTTCTAACCCTAACCCTAACCCCTTACCCTAACCCCTGCCCCATTAAACTGTAGTGGGAAATTTTTCTAACCCTAACCCCTAACCTTAACCCCTGCCCTATTACACTGTAGTGGGAAATTTTTCTAACCTAAACCCTAATCCCTAACCCCTAACCTTACCCCCTGCTCTATTAAACTGTAGTGGGAAATTTTTCTAACCCTAACCCTAACCCTAACCCCTAACCTTAACCCCTGCCCTATTGCACTGTAGTGGGAAATTTTTCTAACCCTAACCCTAACCCTAACCCTAACCCATAACCTTAACCCCTGCCCTATTACACTGTATTGGGAAATGTTTCTGACCTTAACCCTAACCCCTAACCCTACCCCCTACCCTATTAAACTGTAGTGGGAAATTTTTCTAACCCTAACCCTAACCATAGCCCCTTCCCCATGCACTGTAGTGGGAAATTTTTCTAACCCTAACCCTAACCCTAACCCGTAACCATAACCCCTGCCCTATTACACTGTAGTGGGACTTTTTTCTAACCCTAACCCTAACCCCTAACCCTAACCCCTGCCCTATTAAACTGTAGTGGGAAATTTTTCTAACCCTAACCCCTAACCTTTATACCCTGCCCTATTACACTGTAGTGGAAAATTTTCCTAACCTTAACCCCAACCCCTAACCCTACCCCCTACCCTATTACACTGTAGTGGGAAATTTTTCTAACCCTAACCCTAACCCTAACCATAACCCCTTCTCCATGCACTGTAGTGGGAAATTTTTCTAACCCTAACCCTAACCCTAACCCGTAACCATAACCCCTGCCCTATTACACTGTAGTGGGACTTTTTTCTAACCCTAACCCTAACCCCTAACCCTAACCCCTGCCCTATTAAACTGTAGTGGAAAATTTTTCTAACCCTAACCCCTAACCTTAACCCCTGCCCTATTACACCGTAGTGGGAAATTTTTCTAACCTTAACCCCAACCCCTAACCCTACCCCCTACCCTATTACACTGTAGTGGGAAATTTTTCTAACCCTAACCCTAACCCTAACCATAACCCCTTCTCCATGCACTGTAGTGGGAAATTTTTCTAACCCTAACCCTAACCCTAGCCTCTAACTTTACCCCCTGCCCTATTACACTGTAGTGGGACTTTTTTCTAACCCTAACCCTAACCCCTAACCCTAACCCCTGCCCTATTAAACTGTAGTGGGAAATTTTTCTAACCCTAACCCCTAACCTTCACCCCTGCCCTATTACACTGTAGTGGGAAATTTTTCTAACCCTAACCCTAACCCCTAACATTTACTCCTGCCCTATTACACTGTAGTGGGAAATTTTCCTAACCTTAACCCTAATCCCTAACCCCTAACCTTGCCCCCTGCCCTATTACACTGTAGTGGGAAAGTTTTCTAACCCTAACCCTAACCCCTAACCTTAACCCCTGCCCTATTAAACTGTAGTGGGAAATTTTTCTAACCCTAACCCTGACCCTAACCCCTAACCTAACCCCCTGCCCTATTACACTGTAGTGGGACTTTTTTCTAACCCTAACCCTAACCCTAACCCCTAACCTTAACCCCTGCCCTATTAAACTGTAGTGGAAAATTTTTCTAACCCTAACCCTGACCCTAACCCCTAACCTAACCCCCTGCCCTATTACACTGTAGTGGGACTTTTTTCTAACCCTAACCCATAACCTTAACCCCTGCCCTATTACACTGTAGTGGGAAATTTTTCTAACCTTAACCCTAACCTCTAACCCTACCCCCTACCCTATTACACTGTACTGGGAAATTTTTCTAACCCTAACCCTAACCCTAACCATAACCCCTTCCCCATGCACTTTAGTGGGAAATTTTTCTAACCCTAAACTAACCCTAACCCCTAACCTTACTCCCTGCCCTATTACACTGTAGTGGGACTTTTTTCTAACCCTAACCCTAACCCCTAACCTTAACCCCTGCCCTATGAAACTGTAGTGGGAAATTTTTCTAACCCCAACCCCTAACCTTAACCCCTGCCCTATTACACTGTAGTGGGAAATTTTTCTAACCCTTACCCCAACCCCTAACCTTAACCCCTGCCCTATTACACTGTAGTGGGAAATTTTTCTAACCTTTACCCCAACCCCTAACCCTACCCCCTCCCCTATTACACTGTAGTGGGAAATTTTTCTAACCCTAACCCTAACCCTAACCCCTAACCTTACCCCCTGCCCTATTCAACTGTAGTTGGAAATTTTTCTAACTCTAACCCTAACCCTAACCCTAACCCCTAACCTTACCCCCTGCCCTATTGCACTGTAGTGAGACTTTTTTCTAACCCTAACCCCAACCCTAACCCCTAACCTTTACCCCTGCCCTATTAAACTGTAGTGGGGAAATTTTTCTAACCCAAACCCCTAACCTTAACCCCTGCCCTATTACACTGTAGTGGGGAAATTTTTCTAACCCCAACCCCTAACCTTAACCCCTGCCCTATTAATCTGTAGTGGGAAATTTTTCTAACCCTAACCCCTAACCTTAACCCCTGCCCTATTATACTGTAGTGGGAAATTTTTCTAACCCTAACCCCTAACCTTAACCCCTGCCTTTTACACTGTAGTGGGAAATTTTTCTAACCTTTACCCTAACCCCTAACCCTACCCCCACCCTATTACACTGTAGTGGGAAATTTTTCTAACCCTAACCCTAACCATAACCCCTAACCATAACCCCTACCCCATGCACTGTAGTGGGAAATTGTTCTTGGACACATCAGTCAGTAACTTTTTTTTCTTATCTCCGGATAATTTTAAACGAAATTCATAAGGAATAGATCTAGGTCAAGAACATATTATTTTGTTTTGACTCTCGAGTGTGTGTCGATTGACATCTTATATACATATATATATATATATATATATATATATATATATATATATATATATATATATATATATAATGATGTGGTTCTCGGTTGATTAACTGTGTCTAACCGTGTCGGATATATACTCGAGAGTCAAAACAATGATAAGAATATTCTGTTGTCATAGCCCTACTTATGAATTATCTGATAGAGTAACGTATTTTCATTGTATTTTTATAAAAAAAAAATTGCATAATTTATGGTCTGGTCTAAAGTTGTTCTTAGAAGCATAAAGAATATCTGGTCCGCGAGTCTTTTGATGCTAAGATTGCTTTAATTATTTCCTATTAATAAAAGCCAGATAATTATTTTATAGGATCTCCAACTGGAAAAAACCCCGACTAAACCGCAGATATTTACTCTCTTGACTGTAGCCATAGCTTATCAATGATGCCTCGGGGATCGATTTTTTTTTTACCCAGGATTTGCCTCTAAAGAACAGAAGAGTCTTTCCAGGCTGAATTATTATCTAGAACACAATTTTTCTATTTATTTATACGAATTGCAATGCTCGCTCTATGGTTGTTTTGTAATAGAGGCATAAACGTGTATTATATTTGTATACAACGGAACGTTAAGTAATTTATAAGAGATGTCTCCTATATATTTTACCAGCAGGGCCACCCGGAGTTTCTCGGTACCATATAAAAGAATTATAAAATTGAAGTTAATTTTTAACATTCCTGTTATTCTTAGTATAAAGGATATTTTGATATCTGTGTATAATTAACTAAAAAAATAAATGTCTGTTTTACAGAACGTACGCATGCGTAAAACGACGCCATTGCGCTACGCTTGGCAAGTTCTGATTTCTTTCAATGTTGACCCCATTTTTGAACCCCTTAGCAATTAATTTAACCGAGTAAATACCTTTAATAAAATTTTGCACTGATCGTTTGAGCTACTGCACGCCGTCCAGCGACCTTTCGTCTGGTAGGAAATACAATTTGAAAAAAAAGGAGACAGACAGGCAGACATAGCGAGATTTATATATTAGATAATTGATTTTATTGTTCTAAATTTTATTGTTATGGATGAACAAGTTTTAGCGAACATCTTGGAAAGGACGATTTAATAATTCCTACTGGCTTGTGCGAGTAAATAATAATAAATATTTAAAATGTTAAGAGGAGGACAAATTAGAGAATGAAATCTGCTTTTCAACTCCAAACATTTTTACGATAAATCCAATATTGATCTCAAACTGAGCCCATTACTTTACACTCGAAAATAATTTACTAATAATCTCAAACCCAAAATTATTTGATTATTAATTTACTAATTTACTAATACTTAAAACTCGAAAGTTATTTGCTCGTCATTCATATTAATCTCAAACCCAAAATTATTTGATTATTAATTTACTAATACTTAAAACTCGAAAGTTATTTGCTCGTAATTCATATTAATCTCAAACCCAAAATTATTTGATTATTAATTTACTAATACTTAAAACTCAAAAGTGATTTGCTCGTAATTCATATTAATCTCAAACCCAAAATTATTTGATTATTAATTTACTAATACTTAAAACTCGAAAGTTATTTGCTAGTAATTCATATTAATCTCAAACCCAAAATTATTTGCTATAAATTTACTATTACTTTAAACTCGAAACGTATTTGAATACATGTGCTTTTATTGAATATTATGTTGTCATGCATGTGGTTTTGGTTTCGCTATATTTTTGTTTCCAGCTTTCAAAAGACTCAAAGATCTAATTAGATATTAGGTTGTTTATATATTTTTTTGTAATAAACATATAAGAATAAATACCTTACAAGGTTTTGTCACACTCATTCGTTTTGAGTTTAACCTTCATACGAAATATACGAACATAGGTGTTTCAACAATAAAAGCTTATGGTAACAAAACTAATTCCGCACACGTGGGCTAAATTCACTGAATGTTATTTGAGGGAGGAACCGATAAACACCGCAATTACTAAGTGTTTTTACTACTTGCTGCGAACCTAATATATTCATTTCCCTTTATCGACATTTTTTCTTGCTAAACCATCTTTTATTCTAATAAACAAAATCGTTTCTGGGGAAAATGATTTTGTCTCTGATGAATTGTTTAGTGGGATAGCGCTATTAAACGAAACACTTGTGTAACATATTTCATAAAAAATATGAATAAAATATCTTGAGTGCAAAGTAAATACGTATTCTGGTTTTGAAAGACTATCCATATATATATATATATATATATATATATATATATATATATATATATATATATATAAGGAGATTAGAACAATAGTCTAAAGAGCTGAGTGTATTTTAATGTAACAGTGAAATTACTAGTTTAATTAAAATACAGGAAATAGAAAGTGCTCGTTGTAATTTAGATATATAATAAGCTCGATAGTTAAATGTCCTAGAGCTACTTCAATATTAAGTAATGTGATTGATAATTTAGAATTTAAAAATCAAATTATAATTAAATTAAAAATCCGTTTCATAAGAAGGAACAACAACAAAATCAATTATCTGTACGATCGTTTCGGAAAACAATGCTTTTTATTGTGGTATACATCAAATTATGAACAATAATTATATATAGTTTTTTGTTAAGCAAGGTCTCCTCATCAGCACATTTTGAAGGGGTTTTATTGAATTTAAAAGACACCATGAATAAACCTAGCATTAAAAGTAAGGCAGATGAATCTGAAAAATTGAAATAAGATTATTAATTTACTAATACTTAAAACTCGAAAGTTATTTGCTCGTAATTCATATTAATCTCAAACCCAAAATTATTTGATTATTAATTTACTAATACTTAAAACTCGAAAGTTATTTGCTCGTAATTCATATTAATCTCAAACCCAAAATTATTTGATTATTAATTTACTAATACTTAAAACTCGAAAGTTATTTGCTCGTAATTCATATTAATCTCAAACCCAAAATTATTTGCTATAAATTTACTATTACTTTAAACTCGAAACGTATTTGAATACATGTGTTTTTATTGAATATATATATATATATATATATATATATATATATATATATATATATATATATATATAAGTATATATATATATGTGGTGTGTGTATCTGTGTACTATTCTCTTCCAAAAAACTCTCTCAATTTTCGGTCTAGTGACTCGAAATTTTACATAATAAGTGTGAAGATTTTTTTTGGCCAGAAATTGTGCTCTCAAAGGATCAAAGTTCAACGATTTGATCTTTGAAAACTCTACGAAACTCCTCCGCTAATTTTGGGTCTAAACATTTGAAATTTTTAATGTAGGTTATCTGGAAATGGATCAATTTTTTATTGTACATTTTGTTGCAATTTAAAAACATTATCTTTCATCCAGCAATTAATGATACAGATATTAAATTTTTAATTATTTTTTTTTAAAGTGCAACAGAATGTACATTATATAAAATAAATCCAAGCTAATTTTTTGATTCAATTTAAATTAAATTTCTATACCTTACTTTGTAAAATGTATAAACGTGCACTTGGAAGATAAATACATTTCAAATTGAATCTTTTACCTTTATTTTTAAAGCCTATATTAAAAACATTTTGTTTAACAATTTTCATGCCTTGGATGAAATGTTTTCCTAACTTGTATACATTTTTTCATAAAAGACGAAAAATAACAACTACACACTAACTACAAAACAGACGAAAAAATAATAACAAACCTAATTAAAAGATACACCAGACACACCGAGCAGAACAAAAAGATAAAACTAATATCATATTATACTAAATTTAAAACCTCCAATTCTATAATTAAGGGCAATAATAATACTAACACCACACTAAACCAAACTAATGTAGGGTATGAATTTATTTGCCCTTTCAAAGAATATCTCCGAACCCACTCAAAAACTTATACAGCGCATATATAGGCCAAACCACAACTAAACTCTCCTAACGACTAACATATCATAAAGCTGACAATAGCGCCATAAAACACCTTACGTTCCACGAGAAAAGACCACAGTCGTCCGATGTTGCAATATTTTGATCCTATAATGGGGTATATATTTAATTACCGCCCACATCGGCAATATTTGGCGCAAGGCCTGGAACGTGGGATACCCGCAGGCTCCCCTAAAGGAGGGGCACTCCTGCAATTTTAAAAATTGCCTGAGTAACCCCGTCGGCATTCCCCGGTCGGGGCGCCTCAGGCAGCAAGCAATAAACTTGCCCCACCGGAAAGCCCGGTGGCAAGGCCTGGGAGGGTGGACCTCCTAGGTATTACCCAGGCGGTGTACCTCAGTCCAAGAGGTGCTGGGCCGGTTCCCGGCCCCTCACCTGTTGGGCTGAGTGTCAAGTGACGAATCCTTGACTGGTACTACCCTGTCTCCCGGCAGCCGAAGCCGCTAGGAGACACATCCCATCATAAGAGATCCTATAATGGGGTATATATTTAATTGCCGCCCACATCGGCAATATTTGGCACAAGGCCTGGAACGTGGGATACCCGCAGGCTCCCCTAAAGGAGGGGCACTCCTGCAATTTTAAAAATTGCCTGAGTAACCCCGTCGGCATTCCCCGGTCGGGGCGCCTCAGGCAGCAAGCAATAAACTTGCCCCACCGGAAAGCCCGGTGGCAAGGCCTGGGAGGGTGGACCTCCTAGGTATTACCCAGGCGGTGTACCTCAGTCCAAGAGGTGCTGGGCCGGTTCCCGGCCCCTCACCTGTTGGGCTGAGTGTCAAGTGACGAATCCTTGACTGGTACTACCCTGTCTCCCGGCAGCCGAAGCCGCTAGGAGACACATCCCATCATAAGAGATCCTATAATGGGGTATATATTTAATTGCCGCCCACATCGGCAATATTTGGCACAAGGCCTGGAAAGTGGGATACCCGCAGGCTCCCCTAAAGGAGGGGCACTCCTGCAATTTTAAAAATTGCCTGAGTAACCCCGTCGGCATTCCCCGGTCGGGACGCCTCAGGCAGCAAGCAATAAACTTGCCCCACTGGAAAGCCCGGTGGCAAGGCCTGGGAGGGTGGACCTATAGGTATTACCCAGGCGGTGTACCTCAGTCCAAGGGGTGCTGGGCCGGTTCCTGGCCCCTCACCTGTTGGGCTTAGTGTCAAGTGACGAATCCTTGACTTGTACTACCCTGTCTCCATGCAGCCGAAGCCGCTAGGAGAGATCCCATCATAGTTGGACTATAATGGGGTATATATTTAATTGCCGCTCACATCGGCAATATTTGGCACAAGGCCTGGAAAGTGGGATACCCGCAGTCTCCCCTAAAGGAGGGGCACTCCTACAATTTTAAAAATTGCCTGAGTAACCCCGTCGGCATTCCCCGGTCGGGGCGCCTCAGGCAGCAAGCAATAAACTTGCCCCACCGGAAAGCCCGGTGGCAAGGCCTGGGAGGGTGGACATCCTAGGTATTACCCAGGCGGTGTACCTCAGTCCAAGAGGTCCTGGGCCGGTTCCCGGCCCCTCACCTGTTGGGCTGAATGTCAAGTGACGAATCCTTGACTGGTACTACCCTGTCTCCCGGCAGCCGAAGCCACTAGGAGACACATCCCATCATAAGAGATCCTATAATGGGGTATATATTTAATTGCCGCCCACATCGGCAATATTTGGCACAAGGCCTGGAAAGTGGGATACCCGCAGGCTCCCCTAAAGGAGGGGCACTCCTGCAATTTTAAAAATTGCCTGAGTAACCCCGTCGGCATTCCCCGGTCGGAGCGCCTCAGGCAGCAAGCAATAAACTTGCCCCACCGGAAAGCCCGGTGGCAAGGCCTGGGAGGGTGGACCTCCTAGGTATTACCCAGGCGGTGTACCTCAGTCCAAGGGGTGCTGGGCCGGTTCCCGGCCCCTCGCCTGTTGGGCTGAATGTCAAGTGACGAATCCTTGACTGGTACTACCCTGTCTCCCTGCAGCCGAAGCCGCTAGGAGACATCCCATCATAGTTGGACTATAATGGTGTATTTATTTAAATGCTGCCCACATCAGCATTATTTGGCACAAGGCCTGGAAAGTGGGATACCCGCAGGCTCCCCTAAAGGAGGGGCACTCCTGCAATTTTAAAAATTGCCCGAGTAACCCCGTCGGCATTCCCCGGTCGGGGCGCCTCAGGCAGCAAGCAATAAACTTGCCCCACCGGAAAGCCCGGTGGCAAG
The DNA here is from genome assembly GCF_053919585.1 of Euprymna scolopes. NCBI lineage: Eukaryota > Metazoa > Mollusca > Cephalopoda > Sepiida > Sepiolidae > Euprymna > Euprymna scolopes. The sequence continues at coordinate 777,386 of NC_136516.1, forward strand.
GCCTGGGAGGGTGGACCTCCTAGGTATTACCCAGGCGGTGTACCTCAGTCCAACAGGTGCTGGGCCGGTTCCCGGCCCCTCACCTGTTGGGCTGAGTGTCAAGTGACGAATCCTTGACTGGTACTACCCTGCCTCCATGCAGCCGAAGCCGCTAGGAGACACATCCCATCAGACAAGAAGTATAATGGTGTATGATCCCACACAGTCGGACGATTCTATTTATAAACGATGCTGCTAAGAACTGACGAATCAAATTAATTCACGTTCTGCTACAAACCAATCAGGAACCAGAATTGCTTCATAAATATTAAACCTTTTCTGGAGCAATTTCACATGTTCTTTCCCGGGTTTCGACACGGTAAGAATATTTGTTCTGTGGAACTGTCTACTACAAACAAGTCACCTACCAGGTTTTGTGTGTAACAGCGAACCATCTGAAGCTCAAAGTGGCTTACACTTCTACAGCAATATCTTAATATCTTAATTAGCAATATCTTAATTAACAATGCTAAAATTCGACACCTTAACGATTGCACCCGAAGACTAGAATTATCAGAAGCTGAACTAATTAAAAAAAACTATACAGCCTTATTAACTGGATCTCATTTAATACCGGAACAAATATACTAAACGTATTACATAACTAAAAGGAAACTAAATAAATAGACTATAAAATGAGAAAATTTAAAATACTTTGCCCCTACCTATCTTGCACCCACCTTTATAATTAATAATCAAAGTAAATAAAAACAAAACTATAAATACATCAAGAAAAAATAACTATATATACACAAAAAAAAAAAAAAAAAAAAAAACGAAAACAATAACAATCGCTCCTGACCCAGATCGGATGAACCGATAGGAAACGCTTGAGAAAAATATGTCTGAAAAACAATTTTTAGGCGCCATAATATACAACACGCCAGCTGAAATAAACACGATCGCTCGGTGAATTGAAATGACATAAAAAATCGGAAAAAAGGAAATTTTTTCGTGTTAATCAGACGTGATTTAATATATATATATATATATATATATATTTGTATATATATATATATATATATTTGTATATATATATATTTGTATATATATATATATATATATAAATGAGGAAAGCCCATATTCCAAATTTCATTATTTTGACCATCTTACAATTTATTTCTTTAATTCGCTTGAAGCATGACATCCTGACATTTTGTATATCTATATTTTTATAAAGTAATAGGGTTCGTGTGTTTCTGTCTGTGTGTACAGCTCTCCATCATCAACGAAATATAAAGGAGGTAAGAGGGTAGATCTCTCCTGGTAGAGAAACATTAGAACCCATTTTAGGATGTTTCTGTTATAGGAGACATAAGAATCTTTGCCTAATTTCTTTATATACTAGTCTACAAACCACCCCCATATCGAATGACTTATGCTCATTTGCATATCACATTATATTAAATCTCTTTAACTAATTACCTCGACCTTATTACATATTGAAAATATTCTAATCATTTCAACTGTACTATTTACAAAATCTATTTAACATTTAATTATTTAATATATTTTCATTTAATTTTATATTCGATTTACGTATATTATCAAAACAATTCATTGGCAAGGAAAGCTTTATGTTTTGGGATTGTATTGAAAATGTAATGGAAATTTCAATTAACTTTATTAAAAAAGAAATAATTTTATTTTTAAATGAAAAAAGATCAATTTAGTAAAATAATTGTATTAAAAACCCCCAGCCTTGTCAGCAAACCTGTAAACCTATAAAAGTTAACATTTCGAATGTAAACAGTGATTTTTCGATTTTGTTAGCGCTTACCGCAATTAAAGACAATTAAAACGGAACTAACTTTATTTCCATTCTATTTTTTAAACAACCCCCAAAACATAACGCTCTCTTCCAGTTATAGCCAATTTTTTTTTAATTAAATAAAACAGGTCAAAATAAACAGATAAGCGCATTTTCTTTTACATTTTTCTTACAACCATTGTCATTTAACCAACTGCAGGATATCGTTACTTTTGTGGGGTTGTTTTGAAAATGGCACGGAGATTATAATTTCGTTCCAATTTAATCTTTCTGGTCGAGCCTATTTCGAAAGCCTGTCTTATCATAGATTTGAACTACAAATAATTTATTACATTTTGATTATTACTATCTTAAGACTTAAAGCTTATATTTATTTCATTTTTCTATTTATATATTGAATTAGTTATTTCCAGTCTTATTTAAACTTAGTGCTTTCTTTAAACCGGATGAACCTTTTATAAAAATATGAGTTTAACGTAAAGAACACGAACAAGGTTTTATTCAACTGAATTTCTTCCAGTTTACTAACAAAATATATAAATTTAAAAGAGATATAAATAATAAAATAAAAAGGTTATGTAATTTAAAAGAAATACACGTACTCACAAAAGCAGAACTTTTTTTACACATTTTTTTCTTTAAAACCATAACAATGAGACTAACAATTACCTAGATCTTAGTAATTATTTGTTTTAATAGAACTGTTTTAATTGTACTGTTTACTTAGTTAACCTAAGTTGGTATTACATTTATTTTACATTTACTTTTTTTTTTTAATTATTACTTTTAGACTGTGACGTTTACACCCGGAAGTAATGAGTCACACGTAGGTCGCTTTTATTCATTCCTTTTGGTCAAGATACACAAATGAATTATTGTTACCATTTTATTGTTATCTTTTTTGTTTTTACACGTCAATAAAAAATGTTTTAAAAATTGGGAGTTACTAGGACGTCCCCCAATATGAAAGGGTGAATGCGGTATTATGGTGAAAGAAGATACTAGCTGGGAGAAACTTTTGACTTTGTTTAGTTCTGGAGTGACAAGGATGACCAACGACCCCCAAAATTCCCCCCTTTTGAGTTGGCCATGTGCCTAAGTTTTTTGTTCACCGTTAATTTTACTGTATTTTTTAACATGAATAAAAGATTTAATATCTCAAAGTGTAGTATCTGTTCTTCAGATGCTGCATTTCATTTTCTTGTTCTCTTTCGGTGGAGGAGAAATCCTTCACGACTGAGACAATTTTTATTTTTGTACCTTTTCTCCACGTTAAAAAACGACCCTGGTGTCTAACTCTGTCCCGTGGGGAGGCATAGTAAATAGGTACAATATAATTGTTTATAATTGTACTATTCAGAAATATTATTTATAGTTCGTCCATTTCAGTTAGTATACATTACCTTTACGCTTAATTAATTTACAATCATTAATATCGTTAAACAATTCCGTTTAAAACCGAAATTATGCCACCCAAACGAAGTAGAAACGAAAGTGAGGAAGAAAGAATGGAAAGATTGGAAGCTAATAGACTAAGAGTTGCTGCAATTCGCTCCAATGAAAACAATTCAGATAGAGAAAGACGTCTAGAACTTAACAGGATACGTCAAAGAGAAAGGAGAGCAAGACTGTCAGATTTGGAAAGAGAACCCCAACGTGAAGCTGACAGAACTAGACATGCTGTAAGGCGGTTAAATTCATCACAAGATGAAATTCAAGAAAGGCAAAGATATGCACTGGAAAGAGAAGCAATATTACGATCGAATAAATTATATGAGGTAAGTAGACGTACACAAGGTCAGTTGAGAGTGGCTCAACGACATCAGAATGAATCGGAAACCCAACGAAGCTTTCGCCTATACCAAGGGCAACAACGAGAGGCTGCATGGAGAGAGAGTATGACTTTGCCCCAGCAATTGACAGAAAACGAGGCAGCTAGACAACGAATGACTGCTTTGAGACACCATGAAATAGAACACTGCAATAGAAAAGGATTGCTCTACAACAAAAATGACTCTCTCACTACAGCTGATATAGGAAAAATGGACAAAGTATGTCAACATTGCTCAGCTGTAAAATTTAAAGGAGAAACCCCTGGTTGTTGTTGTTCTTCTAGCAAAGTTGTGCTTGATAGCTTTCCACCACTGCCTCAGTTGCTTCAAGATTTGCTCTCCGGCAATGGTCCCATCTCTAAAGATTTTCTGCAAAATCTACGCAGTTATAACAATTGTTTTGCAATGACATCATTTGGTCACAAAATTGCGGCAGTACATGGATGGAATCCTTCTTTTAGAATTCGAGGCCAGGTTTGCCACCAGATTGGGAGTCTTTTACCACCTGAAGATGAAACAGCAAAGTTTATTCAAGTCTACTTCTTGGATAGTCTGGAAGAGGAACTACATAATCGGGGACGTGACAGTAGACTCAATAGAGACATTCTCCAAAGTCTGACTGAATTTTTACATGAGAACAACAGCTTCATTTGTCAGCTGAAAACAACAAAGGAGAGGATTGAAGAAGAACACTTGGTAGAACATAAAGTTGTCATAAGGGAAGACCGAAGGCCGCAAGAAGAGCATCCACGGCGATTCAATGCTCCAACAACAATGTATGAGATTGGAATATTAATGGAGAATGAACCAACAGCTAACCGGGATATTGTCTTGCATTTTAGAAATGATACATTAAAACGAATCTCCGAACTACATCCCCTCTACGATACTTTAATGTACCCGTTAATGTACCCCTATGGTTCTCCATCTTACAACATCTACATGAAGGCATCCAATGGGCGAAAAGTTACCCAACATCAATTTTATTCGTACCATTTAATGACTTGGCCTGGAAACTATTTTCTCTGGTACCGAAGGCTATTTCAACAATGGCTGGTGGATGTGTACTGCAAGATTGAAACAGAACGTTTACAGTTTCTGAGGCGTGAGCAACAGACCCTGAGAGCTGACAATTATAGCAACTTGAGAGATTCAATTCTTAGGGAGGATGGGAATCCAGAACAGTTTGGTCAACGAGTTGTACTTCCGGCAACTTATACAGGAGGCCCTCGATACATGTTTGAGCGTCAAAGTGATGCCATGGCATATGTTCGGCGAATGGGCCGAGCCGACCTCTTCATCACGTTCACAACAAATCCAAAGTGGAGAGAAATTACAGAAAATTGTCTTCAAGGGCAAGACCATCAGGATCGTCCAGATATTGTTGCCAGGGTTTTCAGGCAGAAGCTAAAAAAGTTACTTGAATTTATTAAAAAGGGAGGATTTGGCAGGTTGAGGGCTTTCCTGTACAGTATTGAATATCAAAAAAGAGGACTGCCACATGCACACATCCTCACCTGGCAGGCCCCAGAGGACAAACTTCTACCAGAAAAAATGGATCTCTGCAGATATGCAGAGATCCCTGACAAAGAGGAAGATCCTGATCTTCATGCTAAAGTGATGGCACATATGGTGCATGGACCTTGTGGACCATTTAATCCAAATTGTCCATGTATGATTGACAACAAATGTTCCAAAAAATACCCAAAAGAATTTCTTCAGTGTACCGAGCAAGGCCAAGACTCTTACCCCAAGTACAGGCGAAGAAAACCAGAAGATGGAGGCCAGACTGGTACAATAAGGATGAAGAGAAATGGTCGGTATGTTAATCAAGAAATAACAAACCAGTGGATTGTTCCGTACAACAAGGTCCTCCTTCAGCAGTTCAACGCTCACATTAACGTAGAAATTTGCAGCTCGATCCAAAGCATCAAATATGTCCTCAAATACGTGAATAAAGGATGTGATCAAGCAGTGTTTGAACTACAAAGAACTGATGGAGCAGCTAACCAACAAGGCCAAGTACAAAGTCACATTGTGGATGAGATCCAGCAGTTCCAGAATGCAAGGTATGTCGGCAGTTCAGAGGCGGCCTGGAGGATATTGGAACATCCCATCCATGAACATTTCCCCCCAATTGTACAACTTTCTGTTCATCTTGAAAATGGGCAGCATGTCATGTTCTCAGCTGATACTGCTCTGGAACGAGCCCAAGGTCCACCGCCTGCCACAACTTTGACAGCATTTTTTCAACTCTGCCATGAGGATGACTTTGCAAGGGGTCTCAAATACGTAGAAGTCCCTGAGTTTTACACTTGGAACAAATCGACAAAGAAATGGATGAGAAGAATGCGTGGGGTACAAGTTGAAGGTACTGAAAATGATGATGTATGGAAGGCACCATGCATTGGGAGAATCTACACGATTAGTCCAAAAGCAGGGGAGTGTTATTTCTTACGCCTGTTGCTCAATGAGGTTGCTGGTCCAACTTCATTTCAAAATTTGCGAGCATACAATGGTCAGGTGTTTGAAACATACAGAGCAGCGTGCCTTGCTCAAGGCCTTCTAGAAAATGACCATCACTTGCATCAAGCAGTAGGAGAGGCAAGTGCCACTCAATCACCTTCAAATTTGCGAAGCCTATTTGTGATAATTTTAACAGCCTGTGAGCCAAGAAATCCTCTTGAGATCTGGATGGCTTTTCGTGATGTAATATCTGAAGACATTCTTCACAGATACAGGCAAGAAGTTAACAATCCAGAAGCAGATTTTAATGAGGACATCTACAATAAAACTCTTTGTCTAATTGAAGAAAAAGTTCTCCTTATGTGCGGTCAACCATTGGCAAGCTATGGATTACCTGCACCAACGCAAGGGAGAGATGAAAGACTCGCGAGAGAGTATCAACGTGAAGTTACTTATAATCTTGAAGAACTTTCCCTACAAGCAGAAAATATGCAAGAAAAACTGACCGATTCTCAAAGAGAAGTTTACAATTCATTCATGGCAATGTTGGAAGCACAAGGTGAAATGAACAAAAACATGATGTTTCTTGATGCTCCAGGTGGTACGGGCAAGACTTTTGTAATCAATTTGATCCTTGCAAAGATTAGATCCATGAGAAAGATTGTGCTTGCAACAGCATCCAGTGGCATTGCTGCTACTCTACTACAAGGTGGCCGCACTCTTCACAGCACTTTTAAAGTACCCTTGGATACTCATCGAATGGATCAGCCAGTTTACAGAATTACTGGTAACTCAGCCTTGGCAAATGTAATTAGAGACACCTCTGCAATCATTGTAGACGAAGCCCCAATGACGCACAAGAGTGCTTATGAAGCAATTGACCGAACACTGCAAGACATCACAGGAAACAAGAATCCCATGGGTGGCATTCCAACCTTATTTTGCGGTGATTTCCGTCAAATCCTCCCAGTGGTTAAAAATGGCACAAGGGCTAACATTGTCAATGCAAGTTTGAAACAATCCTATCTCTGGAGGCACGTTATAGTGAAGAGACTGACTACTAATATGAGAGCCTATATCTCTGATAACACAGCTGCAGCAGACTTCTCAAAATTGCTTCTCCAAATCGGTGATGGTCAGTTTCCTATCACTTCTTCACCTGACACAATTAAGATTCCAACTGCGCTTGGTAAATGTGTCGGTAATCAGAAGCAACTGAAAGACAAAGTGTACCCAGACCTGCAAAACAATGGAAAATCACCGGATTGGCTTGCTGAGAGGGCTATTATTTCGCCATTAAACAGCAATGTGAATCATTTGAACAATTCAATAATGGATGAATTTCCAGGAGACACAAAGCAATACAAGTCAGTTGATTCGGCTACTAATGAATATGAAGCTGTTCACTACCCTGTGGAGTTTTTAAACTCTTTGGAGATATCTGGAATGCCTCCACACATTTTAAATCTCAAAATTGGATCGCCAATCATGATTCTTCGATCCTTGG
>NC_136516.1:790000-815000 GCF_053919585.1 Euprymna scolopes
CGGGTCTTCTCTTTTTACTGTGACCTTTACTGCCCGTTTGTGTTTAAGCAGTTTATTTTATTTTATTTATTTTTTTTTTTTTTACTCACGTTCACTCTTTCCAAAGCATATCACCACTTGGACGTAAAAGTCTACTATTTGGGATCATGTCTAAGAAAGATTTACAAGATATTTGTTTTTGTTACTTCTGCATATCAGTACCGCCAGAGAAGCAGGCAGCAGGAAGGGAATTCCAAAGTCTAGCTGTTCGAGGGAAGAAAGTGTCAGAATAGAAAGTTTTCTGGCATTTAGGGACATCAACAGTGAAGGGGTGAGATTTTCTTATCAAGCGGATTTGTCGAGGATATGTGCGTCGAAGGGATACAAGTGAAAAGAGTTCATCAGAACACATTCCATTAAAATAATTGTAAAACAGAGACATTGATGCAACATTGCGGCGATGGGACAGGAGCTGGAGCTTAATTGATACAGTGGAATCGATTAGATTGACAACTCTTTTTTAGACCCTATCTTAGAGGGAGAGACTATTAGTAGATGCACTAGCCAAGATGTGGCAACAATACTCCATACGTGGGCGAATAGTAGCCTTGTAGAGGTACAGGATACTCTTAGGTGTGAGTAGTCTTCAAGCTCGATAGAGGGAACCCGCCTTCTTTGTAGCAGCCTTTGCAATGTCCTCTATATATTTGTTCAATTTGATCGGGGATGCTGAAGCGACCACTCGTGTTACCTAAGATAAAAGGAAACTGCATTTTTATTACGATCACAAGGACGAGTTGTCGCTGTAAAACACAAGGCAACTCTCAAATAATTTTACCCAGAAAATCATGAAGGAGTCACCAGACAAGGTAATGGTTTCTTTGTGTTTTCCTTTCACGTCGAGTTCGGGTTTTAATACTTCGAGTTGCCTAACCCGTCTAATCCCGCTCTTCGTTGACTAAATATCCGACGCATTATTATCATTATTATTTTAATTATATTGATTAATATTATCGTTAGAAATATTATCATTATTATTTTGATTATTACGAGCGACGTGGGGGAGGCTTTGCCTTGGCGTAAAATACGCTTAAATATGATATTTTAATTCATCCATATTTCGCATATATCATTGTAGAGTCGTGATTTCAAAAGTAAAAAAAAATAAAATTTAGGTGCCATCAGTTAGAATGGAAACCAAAAGCTGGTGACGTTACCACTGCACCATCGTGACACGCATATAAACTGATTAAAAATTAAAAATGAATGTACAAAATGTTTAACGATTTTTTCAATTCTGGCCCATTTTTGACCGCCTTAAGACAATTTGTTTTACCGGCTAAAGAACCATAAAAGGACTGTGCGTCAAAGATCCAATCATTTGAGACCCCTAACGCTGCTCTGCAACTTTTAGGTTCGGAAGAGTTTGAAAATGTGAAGACAGATACGTAGATCGACAGACTAACGGACGGACTGACAGACAGATATATATTCGTTTATACGTTAGAATCTGATTATTTTATTAATAATAATAATAATAATAATAATAAAAGTTGTAATAGTAGTAGTAGTAGTAGTAGTAGTAGTAGTAGTAGTAGTAGATTCACTCTGAGTCTTCAAATTTGGACGACGTTCTAATCTAAGCTGTCATCCTCATTAAAATAAACAAAGAACACCACATTAGCAGGAATTATTAGACTTGTTCAGGATAAATCGACGATTATAGAATATCTGATTTTCATGAACAAATGCCTGTAAACATCTTTCAAAGCCTGGGTGAATGTTCAGTTGGGAGAAAGAAAAAGAAAGTCGTATGCTATGGTGGGCATACATAACTATAAATATCTATAACCAGGCTTTTCCAGAAATAAATACAAATACAGAAAAATCCTCTTAAATTGTGTCATCCATTTTCCAAATACTCCACACGCTTTTACGCATTACCTACATCCATGAACAGACATTTATATGCTCTTTGTGTGATTTTTCGTTTGCGGATTTGACGCAAAGTTGAAATGGTCAGTTATTCCGAACACGGCCATATCTAATTCATTTCTCTGCCTTCCCCAGACGCAAGGAAATTTGCCAATAGATTCACCAATTCAATTATGACATGTATTGCCTTCCATAGCAAATGTCCAACTGATTGTTCGCTTTGTACGGGTTAATTTCCAAATCTGTACGTTCGCTTGTCGACTTTGTGAGATAATCGAATGATTTGAGATGGGAATTTAACTAATTGTCACAATGACAATAATAAGGTATAAATCGTTAGAATTACATCATTGTGACCAAAGCCAGCATCTGTTGATGTAGTCTGCATATGATGAGGATGAGGCAGTCCGACTCCGCCGTTTCTCGGGACTCTTTTGTTAAAAGGCCTACTTGTGTGATAACTAGGGTTATGACAAGAGAATATTCATTTCATTATTTTGACTCTCTAATATATATCAGTTAATGCATTATATGTTTTTTTAGATAGTGATGTGATTCTCGATTGATTAACTGTGTCTGTGTCGGATATATACTCGGGAATCGAAACAATAATAAGAATATTCTCTTGTCATAGACGTAGTGATAACCTGTAAAGACACTCGTGTTGTATTTCGTTTGAGTCAGCATTGAAAGAAAATTTGTTTACTATAAATTCACCGCTTACAAAGGCCAGGAAGCCACTCAATGATAAGGGTTATTAAGTGTTCTATCATATCACACCGTGTTGATCGGTGATTTGTAGAAATAGAGTAGAAATTAATTATTTAAAAAGACAGATCAACAAAAACTTGGTTATGTTAAACTTGTAAGCGACAATGTTATGCTAACTGAGAAGCAGCTCCGCCGTTTGTATTGCACAGGAGCAGTTCTGGGAAATACAAACTTTGTTCATGGAATGTTCGTTTTGTCTTAGGTACACACTTTGTAGAGTAAAATAAATTGTAAATAGTGGTTGTATTAGGCGTACGTGTTTTACAGAAGACCATAGAATGAAGCTCACGCCAGCACCTGCTATAAAAATATAGATAAACCAGAGATAATCTCACAACGTCTCTTCTGTGAGGAAGAGGTAGCAACGAGGAGAAAGGACGTCGCCCATCAGATTTTGAAGTCAGTTTTGTACCGCCCAAGCAGGAAATGGTGCTCTTAGCATCTCGTGTCCGGATATTGCAACAGTAAAGAGCTTTACGATACATTTGGCTCTATTGCACCGAGATACTTGCGTTAGGAGTGAGATATCTTCTGGAGCAGTAGAATGATCCAACCATCTTTCCAGCGACTTTAGCAACGGATCTGATGTAAATTTTACATTTAAGATCCGAAGTGAAAGTACGTCCCAGATGCATGTTAAATCCTGGTGATGCCCACCTGAACAATTGTCGCATTACTTGTGATCAGGTGCTCAATCTATAACTCTGGGTTCACTTTGTGTTAATAAGATCCACAGAGCTAGCGCAAACTTAATGCCAACAAGTGAAGCATGCATGGTCCCCCGTAAAAGCACAGTGAACGAAGCATAAAAAAATTACTAAGTTCAGCATTTACCCTCCTCCATTTAGTCCGCAAATTCCCCAGAGGACGACAAATCCTGTTGAAAATTAACAAATGGTGCAGTTTTAGGCTTTAAGATATTTAAATTTGAGTTCTGTACCATGCATAAAAGAAATGACCAAGTCCATCATTTGCCGCCCCCTTCCTTTTAGCCCCAAATGCCTTTACGTATTTAAATTTGAGTTCGGCACCATGCAAAACTGCTAAATAGACATACACAGAATATTTTAGATTAATATGGTAAAATAGTCCCAAAAATGGAGTGTTTTATTAGCCCTAAATGAGCCCCTGTGGCACACGCAAGAGTTATTGCGAAGTATAGACAAACAAAATTATATAGAAATAAGTTAGTTACAATATTTCAGAAAGTTTTATAAAAATCCAGGTACCATTTCTTTTTATAAGCACAAAAGTGTCACATTTAGCCATTTTAACTCGAAAGGCTCCTCTGGGGGAGGGGCAACCGGAGTTTTCCCGGAAAATCCGTTCTGTTACTTTTTTGCTCATATGTTTAATATTTGTGCAAAATTTCAAAAAAATTCCAAGGCGTAGTTATTGAGAAAAATGCGTACAGACGAACGGACGAACGGACAAGGGTGAATTTACAGGTCCACCCTCCTTTTGTCGGGGGAGCAATCATTATTTTTAAATAACATTACATTTAGAAAACGATTCTAAACAGTAAAGAGGGGGACACTGTTAACTATTTTCTGTATTCATTCTATGAAAGATTTTTTTTCGCTTGAATAAAATGATAATATGAAAAAAAGCCAAGTACGTCCAAAGATGGAATACTGTTGCCATATCTGGACAGGAGCTGCTAAAAACAGCCTAACCTGCCTTGACAGAGTACAAAATAGACTTCGTGGCTTAGTGGGGGATGCCCTTTTCTCTACCCTGCAACCTCTTTCCCACAGAAGAGACGTTGCGAGCATATCCTTGTTTTATCGTTATTCCCATGGCAGGTGCTCGTCTGAACTCCAATCTCTGGTCCCCCCTCGCCAATCTTTCACGAAAAACACCCGTCTGGCTGAATCCACTGTGAAAAATTTCCCCCACTCTATATCTGTGCCTAAATCAAAACGCGGATTCCATGAACAAAGCTTTTTTCTTAGAAGTGCACACCTGTGGAACTCTGTTCCGTCTGCCTGCTTCCTACCGGACTACAACTTGGATGTGTTCAAGTCCAACGTTAACAAATTCCTAATGAACCGCCCCCTTAAGTAAACACTTCATCAAATCTCCACACTAACGTGATGTACTTGCAATAACCCTTATTCCTGAGTGGCTTCCGGGCCTTGATAAGTGGTGATCACTGTGTAAAAAAAATATAAAGAGTTGGTCGCTTATTAAATTGATTTGCTTTACTGTAAAATAAATTAAAAAAACAAGATGGTAGTAGTGGGGTAGTCGTAGTGATGATGATGATGATGATGATCATCATCATCATCATAAAAACCACAACAGCTGCATAGACAATAATAATAATAATAATAATAATAATAATAATAATAATAATAATAACGACTAACACACATGAGCAATAAGTGCAGACCAGAGAAACTGCTGCAGAGGCAAAACATGAAACACTACATAGAACCAAGAACATTGAAGCCGCACATGTATAAGTTCTCTAACTCACCCCATCCACATCACTGACACCCTCCTAAAAAAATTAAAAAAAAACAGCCATGTAGTCAAGGAGGAAGGAAAAACCGAGGAAGGAGCACTGGCCAGTTCACCGCTAGGATAAGTACAAAAAACTGGGACCTTGGGGAGGCGTATTGCCAGTTAAATTCCACGGTGGTTCAAGATTTGGAACACACACGTCAGTAAGACATTTCGTACCATATAGTCAAACAATTACATTCATGTAACTTTACTAAATCATGTAGCTCTGTATCGTCAGGACCTGATATATCTGCTGACACAATTGCATCAATTTGTTAAACTGTTCTGAACTTATTCTGGTCTGGCAGCATTATGATCTTGTGGCAGTGTGGTAGCCCTTTAAAAAAGAAAAGTAATAGCATAAACATTTGCAAATAGAATTCCCCGTACATGTCTGTCTTTATTGTCTTTCTAAAGTTCAGCTAGATGTGCATGATACACACGTGATATAAAGTCAGGGCGATCTTGTGTAAGTTTTGATGGCCCCAAGTTGTTTATTATTTCAGGACATTTTGAATTGCACGTGTATTTAATAAATAAGACTTTCTGTATTTACCGAAAACTGCTTTGTACTAATTGATACGTGACATGTAAGTAGATAATAATGTTTTCACCTGAAATGCACAGCTTTAAAAAGAGCCCTAATCAACAAAAGCATCCTATTATTTTACTTATTTCAACATCACATGTAAGTAGGTAATAATGTTTCACCTGAAATGCGTATGTTTAAAAGAACCATAAACTATAGCACCTTATGATTATAAATATTTCGTGACGGTACTTAATAGGAAATAATGTTTCACCTGAAATGTGTATGTTTAAAAGAACCCTAAACTATAGCACCTTATGATTGTAACTATTTCGTGACGGTACTTAAGTAGGTAATAATGTTTCACCTGAAATGTGTATGTTTAAAAGAACCCTAAACTATAGCACCTTATGATTGTAAATATTTCGTGACGGTACTTAAGTAGGAAATAATGTTTCACCTGAAATGTGTATGTTTAAAAGAACCCTAAACCATAGCACCTTATGATTGTAAGTATTTCGTGACGGTACTTAAGTAGGTAATAATGTTTCACCTGAAATGCGTATGTTTAAAAGAAACCTAAACCATAGCACCTTATGATTGTAAATATTTCGTGACGGTACTTAAGTAGGTAATAATGTTTTCACTTGAAATGTGTCGGAATTTGCACTAACTTCAACATCACATATAAGTAGGTAATGATGCTTTCATCTGAAATGCATAGGTTGAACAGGACCTCTAATCAACAAAGAATTTTTTTTTACGTAAGTAATAATGTTTTGTCTGTAATGCGTAGAAATTTTTTATTTATTTCAACACTAGCCCGGGTGCTCGGCGTTGTCTGTAAAAAAAACAAACATTTATTTAGGTGTGTGTTGAGCAAAAAAAAAAAATAAAAGTGGTAATAGGCAGGCAGGCTCGAACCTGTACCGCGAAAGAGGAAAAGAACGCGAGAAAAAAGTGAAGTATTTGCTGTTGCGCCCAGGCTAGAAAATTAAAAAGAGGGGATGACTTTCGAAAATATCGGCGAAAAAAATGAAGAAAAATGTCCAGTTGAGGTTGAAGGGATAAATATTTTGGGCCAGTTTTTCGATATTTGTCGTCCGAAGGGTCGAGCTTCAAAATGATAATCCTGAGAATCAGTCGCTTTCGTCGAAAGTTTTAGGCAGACATATAAACATACACACATACATACATTTAAACAGATTTTCGCCGTTTATATTTTAGATGACATGTAAGTAGGTAATAACGTTTCGTCTGAAATGCGTAGATTTAGAAGATCCCTAATAAACGAAAGCACTGCAGGATTTTACTTATTTTGACATGCCATTTAAATAGATAATAATGTTTTAATCTATAATGCGTTAGAATTCATACTTTTTTCCATATAAAATTTAAGTACGTAATAATGTTTTCACCTGAAATGCGTAGTTTAAAAGCTCTTTAATCATCAAAACCTCTACATAATTTTACTTAATTTTACATGGCATTCAAATAGATAATGTTTTCACCTGAAATGCGTAGATTTAAATAAACCCTTAATCCACAAAAACACTATATGATTGTACTTATTTTTTGGCATAGCGTTTAAGTAGGTAATAATGTTTTCATTTGCAATGCGTGAGAATTTGTAATTATTTGAACATGACATATAAGTAGGTAATACTTTTTTCACCTTAAATGCGGGAATGTAAAAGATCACTAATCAATAAAAGCACTATATTATGTTACTTATTTCGAAATGGAACAAGGTAGGTAATAATGTTTTCACCCTGAAATGCGTTAGAATGTGTACTAATTTCAACATGACATGTAGGTAGGTAATGTTTTCACCTGAAATGCGGTGCAATTTAAAAGATCTATGATCAATAAAGCACTATATGATTTAACTTGTTTCGACGTGACACTTACGTAGGTAATAATGTATTCACCTGAAATGTCCCCCCTCGCCAAACTTTCACAAGAAACACTCGTCTAGCTGAAAACACTATCAATAATTCCCCCCCCACTCTTTATCTGTGCCTAAACCTAAACGTAGATTCCATAAACAAAGCTTCTTACTTAGAACTGCACGCCTGTGGAATTGTCTTCCGTTTTCCTGCTTTCCGGCTGACTGCAACATGGCTGTCTTCAAGTCTAACGTAAACAAGTTCTTGATGAGCCGTTCCATATAAGTTAACAAATTTACCGAATTTCCATTACTAATGATTACTATGTTGTCCAATTTCTACGGTACACTCTTTAACCCTTATCTCCGAGTGGCCTCTTGGCCTTGATAAGTGGTGATGCCTGTGTAAAAAAAAGGTAAAATGTTTTCTACCTGAAATATCCAAGAGATCCCTAATCAACAAAATCACTGTATTATTTTACTTATTTCAATAATATACTCAAGTATTTGTAATGTCTTATTCTGTAATGGGTATGAATTTGTTCAAATTTCAATATGACAAGTAAGTAATAATGTTTTCACTTGAAATGCGTAGATTTAGAAGATCCATAATCAACAAAATCACTATATAGTTCGACAGACATTTAAGTATATAATAATGTTTGCACCTGAAATGTGTTGAACTTTGTACTAATTTCAACATGACATGCAAGTAGGTAATAATGTTTTCACATAAACTGTGTAGAGTTAAAGATACATGACCCCCCCCCCAAAAAAAAAAAATTATATGGTTTCACTTATTTTGACATGACATTTAAATAGGTAATAATGTTTTCACCGGAATGTGTTGGAATTAGAACTCATTTTAGCATAATATATAAGTAGGTAATAATGGCAATAAAGAATTTCGGAATGGGAATGATTTTAATGATTTTTAACTAATAAAGAGTATGCAAAAGGGAGATTACTCCTTTCTTATTGTTTTCGATAATGATGTTTTCTTTTTGTTATACCGGACGTACGGACGAACGTATTGATATTTAGTTGATAATAATGATCAGCTTTCTTTGGTTTAGGCAAACTCGATACTCCACTGACAGACATACTGCCTGTTTGAATTTCTGAGCCGAAGGGCTCAAAGTCCAGCACGAAAGGTGCGGTCCTCCTCAGATTCAATTCATTTGTAATCATTCATAAGAATGGATTATATTTGTGGAGGTTCTGATGAATTTACTGATGTTCAAAATCGTAAGTAAACGTAAGTACTTGAGCGACGTTTTTTATGACTAGTTTCCCTAGCAACCACGTCACTTCAGCGACTACTGTTGCTACCAATTCACCGCTCTCGCGAAAAGAGAAGTAACAAGTAAAAAAGAGAAAATTAAAGTATGAAAGGGAGATAATACGGGGATTTTATTGAAAGCAGACGGGCGCCGTGCATTGTTATTACATATGTGTATGTTATGTTTATGGGGATAGAAAATAAGACTAACATTAAACAAAGAATAAGTAAAGTTACTGGAAGACTGGAAAAATCAGGGTTTACAATAGAAAAATGCGAGAAGGAAAAGTAATATGGTTCAACTAAAACATGGAAAAGTAAAGGACTCGTTGTAAAAACTCGAAAAGAAAAAGACCAGATATTCTAGCAAAAATATTATAAATTTATAACTTACAATATTGCAACATTAAGATTTTTTACAATTCAAATTATTAACATAATATAATCAATTCTTCATGCTGCAATATTCATATTATTTTTATATTTATATTATAATATAAGATTTATATTATAGTTATATTTATATTATAATATAATATTTATATTATAGTTATATAAAATCCGACAAAAAGCTAGAAAATGTGATTAAAATCCGAAAATTGCCAGAGAAGATGCAAATACCTTTAATGTGTTTCCATTACGCCATTTTGAATATATATATATATATATATATATATATATATATATATATATATATATATATATATACTTCCCTCTCCTAAATTTACCATTTAAATGTTATAGGATAGCTTTCTTATGGGTTCTTTGTCTTACTGGGTTCTTAGACAAGTATTCGTTTCGTTTACTGGAATATCTAGCTTAGTGTCGTAACTTGAGATAATATCACTTGAACTCTGTAAACCATTTCTTGTAAAAGTTACTGTGGATTAACCAGACCAAGGAGATCTTATTCTGATTACAAATACTGTGTGATTTTTAATATTTAGGCAGGGTTTCCTCACAAACCCCTGTACAGAGAAACCTTAGGCATTCGAGGATAGTGTCTAGTAGGTATTCACGTTCTCTCCAGTAGGCATTCGATGTGTGTGTGTAAAATTCATATTTTTAACCTACTAACAAGCCACTCGGCGTTTCCGAGTTATAAAATACGCACGAGTATTATATTTTAATTCATACGAAAACGGATGCATGTGCGTGGAAGTATTATGTTTTTTTATCTAAACAGTTCACTTCTTGTAAATAAATTTAAAAAATCCGAGCTTAAATTAAAACCAAGACTTAAAGACAATGGGTCTATTCCGATACCTATTAGACTATTTTGCCAAGATCTTTAAAAAATGTTTTTAAATATACTTATTCTTAATGTAAGGAAACTGTCATGTGAACGATTCGCGCATGTGCTGTCGTGAAACAGTTGACAAACAGATAAAAATTCGACGACCTTCAAATACTAGGTTTTCACTTTTGCCCCAAAATAGCAACCATCTTTCTGGATGAAAAGCGAAACCTATCGCCCTGTTTTCATAATATTTTTATTGTCGAATACATCGCCTAAAACATCTGACGATCCGTGATGTAGTTAGCAAAAAACAAAAAACAAAAAAAATCTATTTTCAATTGAAAAGAAAAACATTGAAATACCTTTATCTAAGAATTTTGGTTCTTATTCTTTTAGCAAAAGAAAAAAGTCTTTGCGGATGTATAATTAGGTAATATAAAAATTTATTTCTTGTATATCCACTGTCTTTCATCATAATTTATAACCCTAGCCAGACCAAGCGTCACACTACAGAACAACTGAAAACAAAAC
The DNA here is from genome assembly GCF_053919585.1 of Euprymna scolopes. Lineage (NCBI taxonomy): Eukaryota > Metazoa > Mollusca > Cephalopoda > Sepiida > Sepiolidae > Euprymna > Euprymna scolopes. The sequence continues at coordinate 800,667 of NC_136516.1, forward strand.
ACGAACTAATAATTCACCACCACACAGGACTGATATTTATTGGGTACTTCTTCGATATTCTAGCGAAATCCTGCAGCCTAAAAATCAAATTTTCATAAAAACAAACAAGCAAAGAAAACAAAGATTACAACTTTCTGTTTTAATCAATTTAAATTAAAAGTAGAGTTATTTACTTAATTATCATATCGCCATTAGTGAAATATTCCTACGTTATTACAAAAAATTACGTATTTTATAATTAACAAAAAAAAAGCGCCAGCTATAGTGTTTTGAATAATGCATGTAAAGACAAGAGAACTATCTATCAGTCTATTATATAAATATATTTCATTAAATCAACAGTAGGTTCTCTACAGTGCAATGTATTATGGCTAAATAACTGTGGGGGACATGTAAAGTTTTCTCCAGGGGCACTGAGTTGAAGCCCCAACTAGAGCAAGCAATCACTTGATTAGATTGAAAAAAAAAAATTTTCATAGGCATCACCACTTATCAAGGCCAAGAAGCCACTCGAGAATAAGGGTTAAAGAGTGTTCAGTAGAAATTGGACAATCTAGTAATCGTTAGTAATGGAAATTCAGTAAATTTGTTAACTTAAGTGGAACGGCTCATCAAAAACTTGTGTACGTTAGACTTGAAGACAACCATATTGTAGTCAGCTGGAAAGTAAGAAAACGGAAGACAATTCCATAGGCGTGCAGTTCTAAGAAAGAAGTTTTGCTCATGGAATCTACCTTTAGGTTTGAGCACAGATAAAGAGTGGGGTAATTATTGATAGTGTTTTCTGCTAGACGGGTGTTTCTTTTGAAAGTTTGGTGAGGGGGAATCGTACATTTGAGCTCAGTCGAGCACCCGCCATGAAAATAACGATAACCTAGAGAAAAACTCGTAACATCTCTTCTGTGAGAAATAGGTTGCAGAGAAAAGAAAAAGAAATTCCCTACGAAGCTACGAAGTCTATTTTGAACTCTATCAAGGCAGGATAAGTCCTTTCTAGCAGTTCCTGCCCAGTTGTGGCAACAGTACCCCGTCCTTGGACGTATTTGGCTCTCATATAGATAGAGAATTGCGTCAGCAGTGAGATATCTACTGGATCGATAAAATGATCTCACCATTTTCCAGCGACCTTGGTAACGGATTTAGTGTATGTGTTCTATTAAAGATCAGGAGTAAGGTGAAACCCAGAAGCTTGTCAAAACATGAGGCCTCCTCAAGACGAGAGCCATTCATTTCAGTTGATGCCAGATGTGGATCAGAATGTTGATGATGTAAAGATAAAAGCTTGGTTTTAGATGCATTAAAAGTAACAAGTCACCGCTTTCCCCATTTGGACCACTTGTTCAAGATCAGAGGAGGGAGAATCGGAGAGAACTTGGTCGTTTACGGTCTTAGATGTGGTACCATAGATAGAAGTGTCATCAGAATAAATGTCTACGAATGATGTAAGGATGTGATTTGGAAGATCATTAATATAGATCAGGAAGAGAGTTGGGCCCAGGATGGACCCCTGATGGACCCCAGCATTAATACTGTGAGCTTCTGGTTTCTGCTGATCAACCACTACTCTACACTAATAAAAGTGATTTTACTACACTATACTAATATAAGTAATTTTACTGAGATGACAATACAAGTGTGGAATATTTGTTGATCATCATTCAATCTCGCCATCATCAATAATTGCACTAAGGGAACGCCTCTGTATATTTCATGTAAGTTAAAAACCGTAACAAACAATACGCATATCGTGTTTGACTTGAAAATCTCTTTAGACTAATTCAACGATGCCTAATTCTTCGCTTGCATAATAAGTATGAATGATTAATAACTTAAAGATAACAAATATCTAGATAATAAAGTCAGTTTTCCATTGATTTCATAGTTTTGAGAGAAGATGTTTACATTATATTTCGTTTACCCTGCCACTGCGGCCGATTTTTTAATATGTATGTCCAGAAAATATACCTTTTCCTTTTCTTTCCAAATTTCTTACATTTTTACCGTATAAGCTGATTCTCACAATAGTGGAAGTTACAACCTTTTTAACTCTTACCTTAATATTTACACTCAAAATTCCTAAGTCACCAGACACTTTTTTGATCGTTTTATTTTTTCGATGGTTTCATACAGGGTGGAACGATAAAGGTGTCACCCTAAAGATAACACTAATACAACTTTATTTTAAAACTTTTATCGAACAAATCAATTCACGTAACTTGATTATATAGTAGAGCTGACATCTATGCAATGTCGATGTCTTAAGCCTCAATCACCGCCTCGATACGGGTCCGGAACTGGGAGCATATCTTTACCTCAAGCGTCGACAGGAGCTCGGCGAGTACACGCCGGGTTGCAGCAATAAGGCTGGTATTGGTTTTGTCGGAGGTCATTTTGGTGATGTACTCGATCTATGACCAAACAAAGTAGTCCAGGGAGTTGTAACACCCATCCTGGGGCCAAACATGGGTCTCTTTGGACTTGTGGGCCGGTGGCGAGCCGTGCTGTCAAACTCAAGTTCTGCCAGCGGCCATCGGGTTCCACTAATAGATCAGCACACGCTTCAGCACATCCAGGTACACTTTAGTGTTGACTGTCAAGCCGACTTGGAAGATATATGATCGCATGGTGCGGCCTTCACTTGAAACCGCATCAAAGACAATAACCGTGTCCGTAAACTTTGTTTTCGTCACCTTGGATAAGTCCGTTTTATTCGTGGTAATCCAGCGTTGCATTTTGAGGGTGTTGGCAATGGTCCTGTTGTCATAACTTAGATCGGTAGAGAGCATGTTGATGTTGTACAGCGGCACATCACCTATCTCGCCCGTTGAACATTTTGTCACTTCCAGACAATTTAGAAGGCCTCTATTGCTCTTAGTATTTGTACACAACTGGCCAACTAGCAAATAGTTTGCAACACAAAAAAAAGTAAAAAGAAAACCAGTTTTCATCAAACATAACTGTAATCATGTCTTTTCTAGGGCGACACGTTTATTGTTCTACCCTGGAATTCTCTCCTCATTATTGTTTACATACTCTACTTGTAATATAAATAAACGTATTTTTGCCTATCAGATCGCATTTGGTAAAGCCAATATACAAGAATTGCCATTTATCCTTGTTAAAATACTAAAAGAATAATCATGCTAGATCATTTTACATTTTTCATGTTAAAAGTATTACATGATAATTTAGTTGTCTAAAATCTAGTATAAAAATGGAAAATTCCACGTCATTTTCAACTACAGATCAAGTTAGAGTAAGAGCTATGTATATAGCATTACGTGACCGTTACTTTTAAACTGTGCCGCTATAGTTCAAACCTCTCTCAGAACCTCCCCCCCACGACGTATGGTACCGTCGCAAGGGAACAAACAATAAAAATAATAAAACTTACATGTTTCTTGTTTTATTTTTACTGTTCATTTCGTCAGTCACGAGATTAACAAAACCCCGCCATCTTTACACTAGCTTGAATATCTCTCGCCGCAACCATAGAGCTACATGTCAATCCTGCACACTCCACCTTCGATCACGTGCTGTCATTATTTTCTTTTTCTTCTGATGCAAGCCCGCTCAAACGTGCCAATTTCTATACGTGCTTAAACGGCGGCTGCAGCTACTGGCAATACATTCGCTAGCCATCTATCCTTCGCTTGCTGCTGATATTTTCACCCGCACTCATAGGCGCTCTGTTACATATGCCACGAGAGAAAGTACATTGCTGAAAAGCTAAAAAGTTCATCCTTATTTAGAGCTGAGCGTCAAGTTGAGTGTACGTCGTTTTTGAAGCTCCCAGAACTCTGGTGGATGCTTACTTGGTTGTTGTATACTTGCTGCAAGCTAGTTTAAGCAGTAAATAAAACCACAGAGTAAGTATTGGAGTTATTTGCTGTTCTTTTAATTGTTCCCAGTTCTTCTAGCCACAAAAAGAGAGAAGAAGTCGCCACATCTCAAAATATGTCGCTAGTCAATGAGAAAACTACAACGTGTCAGTAAGATAAAACGGTATTTCAGTCGTTAAATGAGATAACAGGAAATCGATTAGGATAGATAATATCTAGTCTATGGAATTTTACAGTAATATTAGTAATAATGAATTAATACACCACTGCTTACTCACCGACAATATACAATCTCCCCTGAGTTGACACTGTCTCATTCGAGTGCCAAGTAGAGGTCCAGGTCAATTGAAAAAAATGTCGAGATAACCGGAGAGCGCATGCAGCAGTCAGTAAGCCTAAATAATCACTAATTTTAGTATTAGTCAAGCTCAACGTCGTTTAACATCAATGATCTCACTAGAACCGGAGCGTAAACATAATTACGCCGTACATACAACTACTAATAGTATTACTAATTAGTGATATTTGTACAATTATATTATCAGTAGTACTACGACGTTTACTCACATACAAAGCATGTCATTGAAACATATGCTTCGTAATTTTGGAGCATAAAACTGACTCCAAATATGCCAAGTTGAAATGTTCAATTATATTATAACTAACAAGGTGACCCGACTTTGCCCGGGATTGAATGGGGATCAATGAATGTCCTACACCTTCAATACTTTTATTTTCAAACATTGTGAGATCGATCATTTTTTAATTAAATGGATTTATTGCTTGTTCTAGTCGAGGACTCATTGCTTTTCACCGAGAAAAAGCTTCAAGATGGGTTCCCACAATGACTTAGTGAACAATATATTGCAGTCTACATTGCACTGTAGAGAACTAATCATTTTATGAAATTATTTTTATATAATGGCTTGAATAAAACTAGTAAATGCTAAAGTTTAATATTATAATTCAGTTGAGCTCTAAACAGAAACATTCATTTTGAACGCGCCCCTGTCTTATCAAAGAATCTACTGTACATTTTATACGGCAGACCCTTCTCCGAGTGCGATGATTAACTTCTCAAATGCACCTGTGATGGTAGGCTGTATAAAGGTATTAACTTTGGTATAAAATCGGACTGTTTCTTCTTTTATCAGATTTTTTCGTTTGCTGAGTATAGATACTTTTTTGATACATCTCGATACAAAACCAATATAAGAACATTCCCAAAAGACATAAAGTATATTTGTGTGAGCTGTTTTGGAAGTCATAGGGAACGAACCAACTCACACAGATCAACAGACACATGCACGAACAAATTGCCAATTATATATACATAGAGATTTGTTTGCGTTGCCGGAGCGTTTTATTCACCAATCTTGTACTATGCGGGAAATACCTCGGATTTGACACCATCGTTCGGACGTAATCGCAATTTTTCGCATTTTCTACAAACATAATAATTATAAGAGACGACCGGTCGGCTGGCGCAGGACACTTCCGACATGGCCGAGGATAATTTTCTAATTTATATGCGGGACTTTAGCGAAAATTGCGAAGAGCAACAAGATCCAGTCTGATCAGTTTTTATTCCCCTCCCTCCTCCCCCTCTTTCTCCTCCTCCTTCTTCTTCCTGATTCTTATATGTATCCTTTTCCCCTTTGCCCCATTTTTTTCTTTCTTTTTAAACCAACTGTGCCACACACAAATCCCACCTGTTTAATCACTTGGACTAATGTCAAGCAAACACCATGGAATAATGAAGCTTGCAGCAGCATACAATAATAATAATAATAATAATAATAATAATAATAATAATAATAATAATAATAATAATCACAACAACAACAACAAATAAATTAGCCCAGAAAGAATACAATGACCGACACGAGCGCAGGGGGAAGGCAGTGCACTATGAGTTATGCAGACGCCTGCATGTAGAACACGCAGACAAATGGTTCAAACACAAGTCGAAGACTACACTGGAAAATGAAAACTACAGAATCGTTTGGGATATGGAAATACAAACAGAAAAACCCATCAAAGCCAGAAGATCGAACGTCATAATAATCAACAAGAAAAAAAGAAACTGTCAAATTGTAGATTTTGCCGTCCCAGTAGTTCAAAGTGTGAACAGAAAAACGAAAGAAAAGCGAAACAAATATGCGGAACTTGACAGAGAACTTAAAGGAATATGGAACCTGAAGAAAATCAACATAATACAAATGGGATCGTTAGAAACAGTTTTAAAAGACTTAGAAACAAGACCAGGAGAAATTGGAATCAAGGGGAAGGCTCAAACGATGTAATGGACAGTCATACTGAAAACAGTTCAAATCTTAAAGAAAATCCTCGAATACGGAACTTAATCTACAAGAAAAATAATCGCCAACCGGACATATGGAAAATGCAAGATAAATAAAGCAAATGTCAAATCAAGAAAACCGAAGCTACGAAGTTGTAGACTAACTACTACCTCCACTTCTCATCTCCTTTCATTTCCCATCTCCCTCCCCTCCCATCTCCCTCCCTTTCCCATACACCCTCTCATCTCCCTTACCCCCTGCCCATTTTCTCTCCTCCACCTCACCTATCCCCGCCAAATAGTCAAGGAGTCAAAGACGATGAAAAGACAGAGGAGTGCAAGCAGTTACTAGACTTTCAACTGGATTAGTGCGGAGCTAACTAGGACGTTGGAGAGACTTATCGACACCCACATTCCAGTCAAATCCAATGGTCATTGTTAGCGAGAAATAAATGGCAAGCGGTTGTTGCGATAGCGCAAATTTATTTGCGAACGTTCTCAAAAGAAGTGAGGATTACTGAAAATCTCAGGAGACTCTTGTCACCCACAGTCCTAGGAACACCACTGGTTTTTGCCAGTGAGCAATCTCTGATCATGGCCATTGTGAGAAATCCTAGTTAGTAAATAATATATATACATATATATTATTTCCTTATTAGGATTTATATATATATATATATATATATATATATACATATATATATATATATATATATATATATATATATATATATATATATATATATATATAACCCTATACTCGGAGCTAGCGACAGGAAAAAGACCTATCGGCTGCCCTCTACTGCGATATAAGGACCAACTCAAATCCACCCTAAAAAACACCGGATTTGATCTTCACATCTGAGAAACAACATCTCAGGATCGGTGCCTGTGGCGCCAATCCATCATACACGGTACCAAAGGATACGAGACAGAAAGAAGAAGACTGGTGGAGATCAAGGGGCGGGCACGAAAAAATTGTGCTGAACAACAACGCCCCCTGCCAAGCATTGCTTGCCTTTTCTGCCCAAGCAAATTCCACGCTCAGATTGTTCTGAGAAGCCATTTGCGATCCAAGCACTGAGGGAAGGGGAAACTGAAATTCTCGGATACGAGAAATTGGCCGACGACGATATATATATATATATATATATATATATATATATATATATATATATATATATATATACAAAAGGAACATTGCATGTGTATATATACGTGTGTGGGGCGTGAGGTTGTTCCCTATGAACTCAAAAACTTCTGGGTCGATTTTTATGAAATTTCACACAAAGATACTTTATGTTCCTGTCATTATTCTTATATCGTTTTTTTTCAGAACATCTTCGATAAGTATCAATAATCGATGATCGAAGTAATCCAATGAAAGAAGTAACATGTGTTTTGATCAAATTCAACACCTTATACAGCCTAACATCAGAAGTGCATTTCAGTTGTTTCTGATTCATCCTGTGAAAGACGTTTATCCAAAATTACCTCCAGTCAAACATGAGCCAGTCGAAACTGTCGGAGCAGCTGTGTTGTCTATTGAAAACGAACTTACGAAGCAAACATCTTTTGATGATGTCATTGACCAGTTTGACCACAATGAAAACAAGAAAACATTCAGACCATAGTATCGAATGTCATTTTTTCGTGTATTTTTGTATTTTTCGTGTTTTTGTATTTCTTTATCCTGAAAGTTGCATTTGAACAATCTTTGAAGTTGAACTGATTATTTTGTGCTATTGGATTTTGCCTTGGGTCATACATGTAAACAGTAACGTACCAGTCAGTAAAGTAGAAGCAATGCATTTAGAACAGTTTGAATCGAGGTCATTGGGTCCGACATATAAAATCAACAGTAAGTTGATAGAGTTCAAAATAGACTTCGTAGCCTCGTAGGAGATGTCCTTTTCTCTTCCTTGCAACCTCTATCTCACAGAAGAGATGTTGCGAGTTTGTCTCTGATGTATCGTTATTTTCATGGAAAGTGTTCGACTGAGCTTCAATCTATGGTCCCCCCTTGCCAAACTTCCATAAGAAACACTCATCTAGCTGTAAACACTGTCTATAATTCCCCCCACTCTTTATCTGTGCCTAAACCTAAACGTAGATTCCATGAACAAAGCTTCTTACTTAGAACTGCACGCCTGTTGAATTGTCTTCCGTTTTCCTGCTTTCCGGCTTACTACAATATGGTTGTCTTCAAGTCTAACGTAAACACGTTCTTGATGAGCCGTTCCATATAAGTTATCAAATTTACCAAATTTTCATTACTAATGATTACTATATTGTCCAATTTCTACTGTACACTCTTTAACCCTTATCCTTGAGTGGCCTCTTGGCCTTGATAATGTGGTGATGCCTATGTAAAAAAAAAAGAAGCATAATCGACTTTTGCATTTTAAAACTTAAATTCCACTCATTATATTTTATAAAATTTTATAAAATCAACAATAGGATCTCTACTGTGTACTGTAGATTAAAATGTATAGTGGACTAAGTCACTGCGAGGAGACATGTGTAGCTTAATCCAGGTGCACTGCAATGGGTCCCCAACTAGAGCAGACAATTGATCGATTTCATTGAAAAACGGACGATTTCACATTTCAATGACAACGAAAAGATGTACATATGTAAGTAATTTTTTCTCTTATAACGCGTTGTTTAAATTTGAATATGATTTTAGAAAGCCAGTACAACGCAGTATTGAAAGAATAAACGCTTATTTTTATATACAAACTAGCCCGGGTGCTTGGAGGTGTTTTTTGAGCAAAACAAAAAAAGAAAGTTGTAGTAGACAGTCAGGCTCGAGTCCGTACCGCGAAAGGTGAAAAGTACCTGAAAAAAAATGACGTCTTTGTCGTTGCGGCCATGGACCATCCGGAAGTGCCGAAGGTTTAAATTAAGACTAGTCAATCGAAATGAGGGGATGACTTTCGAAAATATCGGCGGAAAACGCGACTGCTCCTTTTAGAAAAGTGCCCAACTGAGGGTGAAGGAACAAATGTTTTTAGCCAATTTTTCGATATTTGTCGTTCGAAGGTTTGAGCCTCAAAACGATACCAATTCTGTACAAGTCAGTCGTCTCTGTCGAAAGTTTTAGGCATGCATACATACATACATACATGCATACATACATACATACATACATACGTACATAAATACATACATACATTTAAACAGACAAGTGATATTCATATAATAAATTATTCAATTAATTACTTGTTTTGATAGGATTATTGTTCTCAACTTGAGTGTTATTTGTGCAACGTTTCGGTCGATGTAACTGTCGCCCTTCATCACGCATGTTGATTGCAATCTTGGAAAAAAATTACTGGCTCCGTAGATTGTTTCGAAATTATATATACTGGGCTAGTAACCATAGTCCGATCAAAACAAATAATACAAAACAATCAGCCTCATCTAAAAAATTAAAAACTGTAAAATTATTCGATGATATAACACCTTCTTTAGGAGTAGAATTTGTATGTTAAGTTTTATTTATTTTTTAATTCATAATTTATTGTGGCATATAAACACCGAAAAATTAAAGTTCCTATGTTGTTTCAATAACAAGGTTTTACACCGTTCAATCAGGAGGAACTCACGTGGTCGCGTAACGTTACTGAGTAAATTTTCTCTTTCTATACAAGCAACTATAACGCAAAATTCATTTCTGCTGATAAACATTAATTTCTTTATATTCAAAATTTCGGTTGTATAAGACTTTTATCAGGAGTAGAATCTGTTTGTGTTTTCTTCATCATGCTTTGGTGCATATAATCACTAGGGCTATGACAACAACATATTCTTTTCATTGTTTTGACTCTCGAGTATATATCCGACACAGACATAATTAATCAACCGAGAACCACACCACTCTGTATAAAAGCATATAAGATATCAACGGATACACACTGGAGCAATTGTAATCACGATAAATATAAAGTCCCTGTGTTATTTCAACAAGATTTTACAAACGTTCACTAGCCGAAAATAACGTGAATATGTTTAATTTTAACAAAAAAAAGAAAGAAAGAAGCTAAACAATGCTTACCTAGAGAGAAATCAATTTATTAACACAATCCCCTCTGATACTTCTCCTTTGATCACGTTTGATGCACGTGATGCAATGGGGAAAGAGGTGGCAGGTTAATTTTAATGCATCCTAAACCAGGCTTTTATCTTAACATCATCAACGCTCTGACCCCCGTCTGGTATCAATTAAAATGAATGGCTCTCGTCTTGCTGAGGCTCCATGTTTTGACAAGCGTCTAGATCTGTTCTTTACTCCTACTCTAAAATAAAGCACATACATCAAATCCGTTTCCACGTTCGCTTGAAACACGGTTGATCATTCTACCACTCCAGTAAACACCTCACCGCTGATGCAACTCTCTTCCTGTATAAGAGCTAAGTACGTCCAAGGATGGAGTATTGTTGCCACATCTGGACAGGAGCTGCTAGAAAGAACTTATCTTGTCATGAAAAAGTTCAAAATAGATTTTGTAGCCTAGTGGGGGATGCCCTTTTCCCTTCCCTGCAACCCCTTTCCTAGAGAAAAGACGTTGCGAACCAATGTCTGCGCTATCGTTATTTTCATGCGAAGTGCTCGTCTGAGCTCCAGTCTATGCCCCCTTGCCAAACTTTCACGAAAAACACTTGTTAAAATGAAACCACTATTAGTAATTTCCCCACTCTTTCACTGTACTTAAACCTATTATTATTGGTTAAAGGTGGATGAAGGATGTATATATATATATATATATATATATATATATATATATATATATATATATATATACTAGGCGATAATATATATTTTATAAGTATGACTTATAAAAAGCAAAGAAACTATAAATACACTAAGCTTCAAAGGAAAAGAAAACGACAAGTACAACAACCGCTCCTGATGATAATCGGGCACACCGATAGAAAAGGCTTGAGTAGAATACGGCTGAACAAAAACTTTTGGGCGCCATTTTATACAACATGCCGACGGAAATATAAAGTCGCTTGGCGAATCGAAAAGATATCCAGAAAAATCGGGGGAAAATATTAGTTATTTATTTTTGTTTTTGCGATATGTTTTGAATGAATTCAATTATTTACGAAAGTGCATTTTTACCTAAATGCGAGTTGGGAATAATTTTCCCTTTAACCAATTTCAAGAATTGTCAAGAATTCTAAATGTCAATAGAATTAAAGGAATAAATTATAAGGTGGCAACCATCATGAATTTCAAGATGTAGTTCTTTTTCATTTATTCTCTATTATAGCTCTGTAATTATATTGAGCTTCTAAAACAAGGATTGGTATATATTATAAGAAAATATGTTTCTACAAATATATATATATATATATATATATATATATATATATATATATATATATATATATGTGTGTGTGTGTGTGTGTGTGGTTTCACAGAGTTTCATTTTACAACGAACAAAACTGAAACGAAAACGGATCTGCTAAATTATACTTGTTTTGTTCATTTTTTTAGGGGGGGGGATTATAAAATGACGTCAGGTTTAGAGGTTCCATCTATTATGATTAAAAGCACATTCGTCTTTTCTGTTTTGTTTTTATATTTCCATCTGCATATGCTTTCCCAACATCAACTTGATGCTGCAACGCAATTCATGTGTGCCGTTTGACCCATGTCAGCATTAATCCGCTACCTTGAACAAATTGTCACACATGTGCCTGCAAGCAGCCTTGAACTTTGTTTCTTCATTCAATAAATGTTTTCAATTTATCTGCTTTCTCACACATTGTGTGTAGGTATTTATTTTGAACCCTAATAAGGTTTGGGCATTTTTATCCTCGTAAGAAAGCTTGGTTATTTCACGAGAAAAACTAACATTGTTTTACATAAGAATTAATATATCGCTACACATTAATGAGCATGTTTCGGTCAGCTAGTAAATGGTAACTAGATATCTCTTCACGGGATGTTGCTTGTATAAAAACTTAATCCGTGATGAAAATATTCAGGAGTTCATCGATTAAACAATAAAAGTATCAGAAGGAAAGATTACATGTCATTAATAATAAGAAATGGTCTTTAATATATGTGAGAAAGACGGAAAAGTAACTGGCTGACCGAAACATGCTCATGAATGTGTAGCAACATATTAATGCTTATGTAAAATAAGTATTAAGATATATCTTGCATTTCTTCGGTATTGCACATTCTTGTATTAGGCTCGTTAAAACTTCACTGGTTATTTTACTTCTGGAAAATAGTAATCGGGAATTATGTATATATACAGACAGAGAGAGAAAGAAAGAAACAGGGATGGAGGGAGAGAGAGAGGAATGAAAAACGAACAGACCACGTTATCTTTGCATCAACGTTTCATCCTTATTGTAAGACTTCTTCTGAATGAATAAATTGAAGAAAATAAAACACCAGTACAATATTTGAAATATATATGTGTGAAATGTATGAGTTTGTTCTATTTCAGAACGAAAAAAAGTCGTTGGAATGATTTAAATTATGCTTGTATATTTTTTTTATCCCGTCGGAATACTCTTTCCATTATTCTCGTCCCCCATATATATATATCTATATATATCTATATATATCTATATATATCTATATATATATATATATATATATATATATATATATATATATATAAAGTCATGGCTAACGAGTGGAAAATGTATATTTAAAAGAGTGAGCTGCCATAACGCATTTCAAGCTTTTATTAGCTCTCTTCAGATGTTTTAAGATTTTTACTTAAAAGTTATATATATATATATATATGCCTATATATAAAGATATATATATATATATATATATATATATATATATATATATATATATATATAAAGAGAGAGAGAAAGAGAGAAAGAAGGATATAAAGGCAGAAAGAGGAAAATAGAAAATATGCTAGCTAGCTAGATGGATATGTATATATATATAAAGAGGTAAGGTGTATATATATATATATATACATGTATATATATATACATGTATATATATATATATAAACCTTACCTCTTTATATATATATATATATCCATCTAGCTAGCTAGCATATTTTCTATTTTCCTCTTTCTGCCTTTATATCCTTCTTTCTCTCTTTCTCTCTCTCTCTCTTTATATATATATATATCTTTATATATATATATATATATATATATATATATATATAACTTTTAAGTAAAAATCTTAAAACATCTGAAGAGAGCTAATAAAAGCTTGAAATGCGTTATGGCAGCTCACTCTTTTAAATATACATTTTCCACACGTTGGCCATTACTTTATGTATATATATATATATATATATATATATATATATATATATATATATATATATATATATATGAACTTTAGTAAAACTTTACAGTATCCGATTTAATCGAAGAGTAGAAGGTTCCCTTATTTTGTCCTTTAGTCCTCACATTCGATGAGGCATGGTTCTGACAAAGAGAGAAGAATTGCTGTTGTCTACGCCAAAATCTATTCCGTCTAACATTCATCATTGGTAAGTAATTAGAAGTAGTAATTTATTTTAGCTCTTCACATCAAGTGGCTTCATGCTTTTTCTTGAGCAATTCCCATAAAAGAAATCTCTATTCAGCCTAGAACAATATATTATGTATCAGATAACACCATTATTGTTGACTTTTACGTCATAATTTTTTTCTTTATAGTTTAATGTGTTATCGATACCATTTGGCGTAATGGTAACATCTTTACAAACAAAGCCGATAGCCATTAGTCGCGTGCTCTAATGTAATGACTGAATGCGTGAATGTAGGATTGACATGAAATTCTTAAAGATAAACAAAAATGACCAAAAATGGGCTGAAATAACTTAAATAAATAAAAAGTAAATGACTTAGAATGACTTTAATGAACTTAAGGATGAATTAAATGACCTTAACAATGACTTGAATGCTTAAAAAAACTGGAATCCTTCAAAAGCAACTTGAATGATCTGGAGAATGACTTGAATTGCTTTGAGACTGACTGGTTGTAAAGTGGGTGATCATTTTACATTAAATTAATACAGAACAGTGATCCCCCACTTTATATCAAAAAGTTACAAACATAAGTACAGCATGTAGTAAGAACAGATAATACACTTTGATCGTAAAAAGCTAAGAACAGCATCTATTAACAACAGACCTTTGATCTTAATCAAAAAAGCCCAGCACAAAAGTGTT
>NC_136516.1:817500-827500 GCF_053919585.1 Euprymna scolopes
TTTTGGGGCGACAAATTTATTGTTCCACCCAGTACAAATGGAAATAATGCGTTAATATCGAATAATATTTATTTTACTTATGGGGGTCACAATTTATCAAGACAAGTAGGCCACTCTAGGATAAAGGTTCAAAAAGTTTTAAGTAGATGATGAGACAACGCCATGATGATCAGTGATGATGGAATTGTGTAAGTTTTAATTATTTAAGAGGACAGCTCAACAAGAATTCATTTACATTAGACTTGAAAACGGTCATGTTATAATTAACCGGGGGCGGGCCAACAGTATTTTGTTTCACAGACAGTCTTAGAGAAGAAGCTTGTGTTACGTTGGTTACAAACAAAGGAAAGAAATAAAATAAAAATCCGGGTTTCCTAACAAATTTATTTTTATGACCGTTATAATTGCCTCGACACCACTTAATAATCACTAGCCATCGTCCATCTTGCCCGGCCAACAATTTTTCGAATTTGACATTACACGTCCATTTTCTTCGACGTCTTCTTTTATTTTGCCAGAGTGGGTGTTGCATTTTTCTCCTTTTTTCCTTTTTTCTAGCGCAGACTTCCCAATTTGTATATGCGGATTTCTCGGCTTCCGCTACTGCTATTGCTAATTTCTTAACAAGACATACATCCTTTGATGCTGCTGATCTCTTTCCAAGCGCCTAAATGCACTGTGTTTAGCTTAGTTAATGGATATTTTTTTATTTAGTTCAATGGATTTTTTATCGAGCTTAATGGATTTTTCATTTAGTTTAATGCACAAATAGATAGGGAATTTATAAGAAATAAAGGAGGGGCCAATACCAGAAATCGAAACTGAAACTTTGTCTCATGTGCTACGAACTGAGCTACTTAGATGTTTTGTAAATAGAGCTCAAAACATAAACTTTATAATATAATCGAATTTTTGTACGTGAAGTCATAGATTTAGGGTTTATATCATGTTTTCAAATGTTTTTAATGAACGGTTAACATCAATATCTTTTAATAATAAAAAAAACGATGTGTTTGCGTTAATTCCGTAAAAAAACTATGTAATTGTTATAATGGAAAACACTTGCACCCTTGTAACGCAAAATTGTTAGTTAGTCGTGAGAGACGACAATTTCAAATATAGAGAAAATAGAAGATTTTTGGTACACAGACGAGCAAGACGAAAGGAAGTAACTCTACAAGCGAAGTCTTCCATACAGACATATATAGGTGTGTGTGTGTGTGTGTGTGTATGTAACACGATTTTCGTGCACTTGGACAGCACCAGATTGTCTTGCTGATAACCAGGGGGGTTGGGTCTAGTTGGGGGTGTTGACACTTGGCCAAAAGATGTCCCTTATGCCCAGATGAAGATTAAGATTATGACGATATTGTAGGAAAAAGTAATTTCTCAATAAAGTACAGTGGATATCGGGCGCCAGGGTGTCTCGCTTGACGTGCAGTAGGTCACGTGACTATCTTGCGAGGTGATAAGAATTAAAAGACAGAAAAGACTTCCGGAGAGAGGGGAGAAGAGAAAGAGAGTTATGGATAAAAAGAGAAAGAGAGAGAAAAGGACTTCGGAGAAAATAAAGAAAAAAGGGTTAAAGAGTGATGTTGATTAAGAGAAAGAGGATAGAAAGGGAAAAGGGTAATCTTCAAGCGATAGAGGAGGAAATGCTAATCTCAGAGATATGGGAGGCGGTTTGGAGGATTGCATGAAAACATTTTTTTAGCAGATGAAGAGACTTGCCGCTGGCCATTGGACCGGACGCACCAGCCTTAGCCCAAAAGCAGCATATCCCTCCCAAAAGGCTAAGGGGAACAGCTCTTCCTTTAATGACTAAGAAACCATCAGAAGTAATCCAAGTTGAAAAAATCATGCATCTTGAAACTGTCAATACCCCGAATATTTAAATATTTTATGCACGGTTATATCTAGAATTTTTTTACACAATAATTGTTCTGCTTTATTAAAATAACGATCTCCGATTAAGCCCTAATTGTTGATTGCCTGTCGAATTGATATACAGTTTATTTCTGAGTTACTCTGGAGTGTAGTAGTGAAGACACCAACCAAACCCGTTCCAAGAAAAGAACTCAACGTGCAAACAACGCACATTTTGCTAAAGTGAAAACTGTTACCACAAAGACGTAGGGTTGTGCATGTTTTGTTTCCTATGAGATTCAGAGCGGTAGATTCAGTAAAAAAGTAAGTATCTGGAGGTTGCATTTTTATGAATCACTTACTAGACGAACATAAATGTGTAGCCACAGGGACTTAGGGTTAGCCACTGTATTTAGGGACTAGAGGCGGTCTGGTTACATTAGTTGATCCAGTAAAGCAGAATTCGGCGAACAAACTTCACAAACCCTGCGGCAAAAACATACGTATATATATATGTATGTATATATATATATATATATAGAGAGAGAGAGAGAGAGAGAGATAGATAAATATATATATATAGAGAGATATAAAGGAAGGGAAAGAGCAAGAGGAGAGAGAGAAAGAGAATTCAAACTGTAACGGTGTTTAGAGCAAAACTAGTGCAGACATTTCCTTAAAGAATAAATATATTTATTAAAACAAATTCGATATTTCGAATTATAAGAAACATTTCATCAGGAAAATCCAGGTGTTGTTTATTTTTATTATTATTTGTTTTTACGCCGCATCGATAATCTTTGGGACGTCGTCAGATGTTGTTAAAGTCTTAAATGCTCAGTAGAGTGTGAGCGTCGGTAAACGCGTTTGTCATATAATTTAGAAAATCACTGTTTTTTAAACACTGTTTATATATGGAACACAAAATTCAAACTTTAACGGTTTTAAAACCAAAAACTAGTGCATATATATTTTATATAAATAAATATATTTATTTATATAAAATGTATTTATTAAATATATGTATGTATCTATGTATGTATGTAAATAATGCGTGAAGTTCGTCATCATTGTCTGCCTTCGGGACGTGAGGTTTTGTGTACAAACATTTTATTTAAAAAAAATCCAGCCGTTTTAAACGCTGTTGTGTTCACTTGGATTTTTCGTCTGATACTATGTATATTTATTTGTAAATAATATGTGAAGTTCGTCATCATTGTTTGCCTTCGGCACATGTGATTTTGTGTACCAAAATTTTATTGAAAAAAACAGGAGGAAAGGAGGGAGAAAAAGGGAAAGAAGGAGAAGGAAGGAAGGGTAGAACTCCAGCCGTTTCAAACGCTGATCTGTTCATTTCGATTTTTCGTCTGATTTTATGTATATTTGATCTGTTTTGATTTTTTTCTTGTCAAAGTCATTGAACTGTACCCATCACCTTCATCCTGATCATTCAGGATATATGACTTTTGGAACGCTCCTTCATGTGTATTTTACATGTATGTGTATGTGTACGTGTGTATATGCATATGTAAATACATGCTTATATGTGTGTGATTCTATGTGTGTATGTTTGCATGTGTGTGTACATGCATATGTATGTTTCGCGCATTCTGTGTGTATGCATGTATGTATGCATGCATGTGTTTATTTCCATGTGTATGTGGGGTGAACATGGCTCCCGTAAGCCGTGGTGAAGGCAACTCCTCTAGGAAAAGTAAATCTCTTATTTAAAAATAAACATAAAGTGGGAAACCAGTACCCGCATTAAGCTGGTCTGCAGTTTAACTTGTAGCTGGCTATCTGGCTCTTGCTTGTTGCTGGATCTCAACATTTTGAACCGAGAGAGAGAGAGAGAGAGAGAGAGAGAGAGAGAGAGAGAGAGAGAGAGATTAAGCTGTCGTACAAAGCTAAATCTCTGTAGCATCATCTTTGTATAGATACTCCCTCAGGAATTTGTCTATAAAAAATAGTCCTATAGCAATGGAAAAGTTGTGTCGCGTGTAGGCTTGAAATGCTGGGAGCATGTAATAATTGATCTGCCATCATTATTTGTATCCGTGTGTGTATGTACGTATATGTGTACGTATGTTCATATATGTACATGTGTATGTATATGCATGTGTATATGTATATATATTTATGTGTGTTTGTATGTATATATGTATATATATGTTTTGTGTGTATGTATATGTATGTGTATATATGCATATGTGTATGTGTATGCATAAACGCATAGATATGTATGTATATGTATTTAAATGTATGCGTATGAATATGTGCATATATGTGTACGTATTGATATGTGCATATGTATGTAAATGTGTTCTTGTATTTGTATATGTATGTGTATATATGCGTATGTATTTGTGTATGTATGCATGTGTGTATGTATATGTATTATGTATTGTGTATGTATGAATATATGTGTGTATGTTTATGATATATGTGCGTGTGTATGCGTGTAGTATATATATATATATATATATATATATATATATATATATATATATATGTATGTATAGCAATGACCGTCTTCTGTGTCATGTCTGCTTGAGTGTGTGAATTCGCTGGTACCACTAAAAAAAAAATAATGTTAGGGCTCATGGACTTAAAGTGTCTGAGGAGGGGCACTTGTCTGACAAGACGTTGCAATCATCATCATTATCATGTCCCATATGCGCAGATGAAGATTAGGATTATTGCGATATTGTAGAAAAAAGCAATTTCTCAATTATATATATATATATATATATATATATATATATAATGCATATAGCTACATATATATATATATATATATACATAAAATATATATATATAGATAGATAGATAGACAGATAAACACACACATACACACACACCGACACACACACACACACACACACACACATATATATATATATATATATATATATATATATATATATATATAAGTAAACATGTGTGTTTGAGGACAATTCTCAGCATATATGCTCAACGAATCTTTTATCTACAGACTAGAAATTTGATATTCAGGCACGTAGAAAACTTTTTAATCGGGTTTCATCCGTAAAACGGAGTCAATTTTGTAAATTGGGACTTGGGGGGGGATTCATCAAATTTTTATCTGTTTGTCAGCTGTTTCAGTCCTTTCCATACGCAGTCAAGAAAGATGACGTTTTCCCTTGTTAACGGAAGTAGATTTCTAAAACACTTCTTAAAGACCGTAGCAAACTGCTCTAATGGTTATCGTACTGTATTAACTACCTTTAGATATTAGTTTCTCAGCTCAAGTATTTTTTTCGTATAAAAGTGGAATGTTTAGAAAAACATAATACTCGCATGAACATGTCTCAGTTTTTCCCGTATATTTTTACTTCAGTTTTTAAAGAAATTTAAGGTTACGTTTTATATCTACAGTATTTTTTGTTTATAATCTATTATATACTTCTTAAACGTCTTTTTATGTGTATCTATGCTTGTATGTCTGCCAAAAACTTTCGACACACGCGACGAATCATCACAAGATAAGTATCGTTTTTAAGCTCGACATCTCTGACAACAAATATCGAATAATTGGCACAAAACAATCATTCCTTTACCTTTAGCTGGACAGTGTTCTACAAAAACAGGTCACTTTTATGCGTCGAGATGTTCGCAAGTCACCGTCTCCATTCGATTGACTCCACTTAATTATTACGCTCTCAACTTCCGGTTTCGCCATGGACACATCAGCTAATGTATTACGTTTTTCTTTTCTCCCCCTCCGCGTTACGGGTGTGGGTCTGACTGTCTGCTATATCGATTTTCTTTATTTGTAGCATCCCTCTTCAGTGGGGCTGCTTACTGTTGTTTTAACTCCCCCCGCCCCGGCGCTACTACGACTTTTTTCAGCGTTCCCTACTGCATCACCTCCACACACCCAGGCTACGCCGGGTACTCGTGCTATTAAATGAGAAATCTGCATTAATTAAAATATAATATTGATGTGTATTTTACGACCGGGAAACGCCGGGCGGTCTGCTAGTTTATATATATTTCTAACAATATATATATATATACACTTGTGCCCGATATTATTCATACCCCTCCTTGAAAATTGAGTTTATTAGGTGTAACTTTGTAAGAATTTATTGTTTACGTCCATATTGATACATATTCTTAATAAACCTCTTCTGATCATTTTCGTCATTTTAAAATCTCGGGATACTTGTAATAAAAGAAATATACAGCTATTTATAAAATCTGCAATGTTCAAAAATAATCATACCCCCTTATTTTTTCAGTATTAATCGAGTTTCTGACTGTTTGTTTCCTGTTTGATTCTTATTTTGAATGCTTTTATACAACCTTTGATTAATTTCATTTCGTTTTTTGCATTTTTCAGAAATTAAAATGATATCAACTGAAAACCAATAAAAGAATAAAAATTATTAGAATGGGGAAGAAAAAAGAGCTTAGTAATGATCTTAGGACTAAAATTGTGAATTCACATAAGGATGGTTTAGGTTACAAGTCAATTTCCAAGAAATTTGAGGTCCCTACATCAACAGTACAGAGCATCATCAAAAAATTCCAGAGCCACCACACAACAAACAACTTGATTGGTAGAGGAAGGAAAAGGAAACTGTCTGCTAGAGCCACCAGGAATATTGTAAGAAGTGTTAATGCAAATCTAACCACCACTACTAAGGACATTTTAGAAAATCTGGAGTCTTCTGGCATAAAAATATCAAGGCAAACATTGCAAAGGACTCTGCATGAAAATGGTCTGAAAGGAAGAAGACCAAGAAGGACTCCATTGCACACCGGAAAACACCTTGCAGCACGTCTAAAGTTTGCTATGACCCATGTGAATTCTCCAGAGTCCGTTTTCTCAAGTATTTTGTGGACTGACGAAACAAAAATTGAATTGTTTGGCCATATGGATGCTTCTTACGTTTGGAGGAAGAAAGGAGAAGCTTACAACCCAAAGAACACCATACCCACGGTGAAACATGATGGTGGTAGCCTAATGTTTTTGGGCTCCTTTTCGGCTAGTGGTCCAGGTAGTTTGGTCAAGATAGATGGAACCATAAAGAAGGAACAATATTTGGAGATACTCCAGACAAACATTAGACAGGATGCGGAGAAGCTCCATTTAGGACCAAACTGGGTCCTTCAACAGGATAATGATCCAAAACATACGGCCAAAATAGTCAAGAAATGGTTTGAGGATAATCAAATTAATGTTTTGGAATTGCCTAGCCAGAGTCCCGACCTGAACCCTATCGAAAACCTCTGGCACATATTGAAAACTGAGGTTAAAAAACGGAAACCTAGAAATTTGAGGGATTTGGAGAACTACTGCATTGAAGAATGGTCAAAAATCAGTGTTGATGCTTGTAAAAACCTTGTTGATAAATATCCAAAACGGTTACAGGCAGTTATTAAGAATAAAGGGCATGCTATTGACTATTAGTAAGAGAGGTATGAATAATTTTGAACTAGTGCCATTATTGTTTTTCTTTGTATAATGTTTCAAACTTGCATAATTTATTTATTTGTTGAGTTTAAATTAAATGCTTATGCTTGATTTATTGTTTGAAATCCCTTTAATATTGTCTACCTTCTGGTTTGAGCAATATTCTTATAGAAATCTCAAAGATCCGAGGGGTATGAATAATATCGGGCACAAGTGTATATATATATATATATATATATATATATATATATATATATATATACTAGCAAAAGTACTCGTTGTCGACTGGGTTCAAAAACAGCCTACAGAAAATGGACTCTTATTTATGAAAGTATGATGTTTTATGAAAAGGAAGGGTTGTAAAGAGATAGCTTCGAATTTGGGGGTATCAAAACCAAAGAAAAATATGATGAAATTAAAAAATAAAATAGATAAACCTCATATTTTATTATATAATACCTGTTCACACTGAAACACTTATCACAATATTCTGTGGATCTATATTAAAAAACCTTGTTAAACTTTGTGACATATTTCCATTCTATGGAGGTCAGGCGCAAACGAACACCCCATAATTTTATCATACCATATTTTTTCAAACTGAAACATAATTATCAAAGTATACTCACGCAGATAGATATGAAAAGTCTTCATTAAAGTTTGTGCCTATTTTCATTCCATGGAGGCCAAGCGCGAACGAAGACCCCACAATTTATTATACCACGAAAATTTCTCAGTGCAAAATTCATGAGTCAGAAGACAACCATTAAAAAAGGATCGTTTTTAGAAAACTCCAAGTTAACTTTACAAGAATTTATAAAATTGTGTATGTCTGGTCTAGACAAATCACTGCTGTTATCGCTGCTTATCTATGCAAATTAAATTTGACTACCATTTATCAATTTAGCATTTTCTTTAGCTTAAAAAAATTTTTTTTTGGCCTGAAAAAGTTTTTCATGGCTAAATAGACCAATATTTGCGCAGGGTCCAAACTCGTCATCAAGTGCTGGTATCTGTTCAGTGCACATTTACCTATAAGTATGGCAAACCACTTATAATTCAATAACTGTAAGTTGCTTTTTCAAGAATAAACAATTATAAACACAACGACGCATACAAATCTTTCTATATTCTCTTTTTCATTTTAATATACTTTCATAGAAATTTTTCTGTTATGTCACAAAAAAGAAATTTCTTTACGTCACAAGTGTCACGCTCATACATTAACTCCATAGCTAATATAACATACTGACTCAACACGGGTAGTCTAGTACAATATAAAGTTGATTTAATTATTTTTAATTTTATTTACATGTAATTTAATTTATCTTTTAATTATTAGTTTACCGAACATCAGCTTCATTTAAAAATGGAAGATTTTTTTTATTTAACTTATGAGTTATCAACCTTTATGCTATGCTGTTTTAATTTCATAGATGAAGATGGTTATGTCTTATGCTTCCAAAAATCAAAAATATGGTCAACTGTCAGAAAAATTGTAACAACTTCGGTGTATCTTAAATAGTATATGACTAAACACTCAACCCGGCAATATGCTTTTTACCTGGCAACGCTGGGTAGGAACAGCTAGTATTTTTATAAAACAAGCAGGTACAATGTTTTCGCATATCTGGATACTACAAACGAAAAAAAGAAAAGATGTTACGCTGGAAATAGTCAGGATTATAATAACTCTGCCTGAAACATATTTTGAAATTGTGTAGTTCAATAATATTTGTATAAATATACGCCTTACAATTACACACATGTATATTAATGTTGGTACAAATATTGAGAATCGGAATTTGAAATTGAAAACATCGAAATTCTGTAGTGTATCGGAATCGCTATCGAAATCAGAAAAAAATTCTGCATTTTTCCGATGTCTAAAGCGATTCTTTTTTTTTTTTTTACATTCCCTGTTCAAAAAGTTCCAAATCACGTAATAATAAGGAAATGATAGATATTTTTTTATTTTAAACCACGAGTTAAACTAAAACTTATAGATTACATTCATAGATTAATGTTTTACGTTTGCAAAAAAATATGCACATATCACATGGGTTTTGCAGTAATCTACCCCCCCACCACCACCGTCACCATCTATATTTAGAAATTTAAAAACAATCAGATGAGAATAAGAAATTTTCTCGGCATCAGAAAATACTGACATCGTCCCATCACTAATATGAGGTTTCTACATTTAAGCGCCCTATATTTTTACCCGAAAAAGTTAAAGAGCTACGAAGATGGGAATGATGCCATAAAAATAAGCGAGCTATTGCGCTCTAGATTTTATTTTTCTACATAGTCACCACCATTATCAATGTATGTTTGCCAGAAATTCAATGCTGCATCAATGCTGAGGCGCTTGTCACCACAGGGTCTGATGTCTTAGTCTCATACCGTCAATATCTGCAACAGAGAAATCAACCTTTGAGGTCATATGCAATTTAATCTATTCAAGCGGAATAAAAAATAAGCCATTACTTTTCGGACACTTCTTGTCTAGTCATCAGCAGACAGTATTGTTTCACAGCTCATCAGTGTCGCTAGACTAACCACTACCTCAACCAGGATGGAAACACAACCGCATAGGCGACAGTTAGTGATTCTCACTGTTACGTTATTTGGCTACAGCTAAGATGGTTCTGCGAAATTATAAATTTTAAACATTGTCCGAACACCTAA
>NC_136516.1:832500-900000 GCF_053919585.1 Euprymna scolopes
TATATATATATATATATATATATAGAGAGAGAGAGAGAGAGAGAGGGATAGATAGATAGATATCATATATATATATACATATATAGATAGATAGATAGATAGATATATGTATATATATAACATTAAAATAAAGTATTATATAAAAAAATTGTAACATAAATTAGTTGAACAATCAACATCTTTTTGTTTAAAACAAAAACTAGTTGTATCTTTCTAGCGTCCTAAATTTTCGCATGAACGAAAAACTGAGTAGAATTACATCCCTTACACTAATCGGTCTTTTTCCTGATTGCCGTATATATATATATATATATATATATATATATATATATATATATATATATATATATATGTGTGTGTGTATATAAGGATGAATATGCACATATGTTTCACCCCACTTCCTACCACTTACGACTAGCTACTCTCCCTTACACTTCGCCCCACTAAAAATAATATAGACTTATAATGAAAAGGTTTCCACCAGACTTTGAATTATTATCGCTGGACCCACAAACAAATTTAAACAAGCACTTGCCCGATTCGGATATCTACACGGCTATGCGGATTACCCAATATATAGCTTGGACATTATTACCAAACGGATGTAAAGAACGTATAAATTGGATCTTACCAAACAAGCTGGATCATATCCTTTTTCTACAAATCCTCCTGCTACAGGACTTCTGATAAATGTATTATTTTCACTTTGACTTTCCATGTCTAACTGACTTTAGCAAATAGGGTGCATACCTTTATAACTATTTGCTAATATTTTCTCTCCTCTGATGAGATGGTAGACATCGAAACCCTATAGGTTAAGGAGATTAATTTTCTAAAGCATTCTTTGTCTTACTTAGAATAATAAAAATTCTTTGATATGAAACTCAACCACTTCATTTCATTTCAATGAGAGCTTTTTGAAATTCATTGAATTACAATTTAATATATATATACATATATATATATATATATGTGTACGCATATATATATATTTATATATATATATATATATATATATATATATATGTATATATATATATATATATACACACCCACGCAACCTGCTCGTCGTTGCCCGGGAAATCTACTATTTATTTTTGCCACCATCAAACATGACGTCATACATGACGTCATACCTGATGTCATGTACGGTATGTATACCTGACGATAGAGCAGATGACCTTATATATGACTTAATCTGCTATGACACAACGTTATGTATATATAATGTATATATATTTTTTATATTTCTATCAAACATAACACGTGAAAGCATGTAGAATACTTAACTCTCATCAGCTGTCAACCAGAGTGATAACACAATGTCGGTGGGTCAAGTACTGCCACTTCTGATGCCACCAGCAGCTATAAGAATTTAGCTGCTGAGTAGGGTATTAATAATAAAAAAACAACAAAGAAACTTAATCAACTAGAAGAAAAATAAAATACAGTAAAATAGTGTTTCAGGTCTCATTTAACTCCTGCTGAATGTATTCGGTCAGAGCGCTTCGAATTTGCGACCGTTAGTAATTGTGGTAACATATATATATATATATATATATATATATATATATATATATATATATATATATATATATATTAAGTAATGTGATTGATAATTTAAAATTTGAAAATCAAATTATAATTAAATTAAAAATCCGTTTCATAGGAAAGAACAACAACAAAATCAATTATCTGTACGATCGTTTCGGAAAACAATGCTTTTTATTGTGGTAGACATCAAGTTACGTACAATAATTACATATAGTTTTTTAATAAGCAAGGTCTCCTCGTCAGCAAATTTTAAAGGGTTTTTATTAAATTTAAAAGACACCATAAATAAACCTAGCATTAAAAGTAAGGCAGATGTATCTGAAAAAAATTGAAATAAAAGGTCTGGATTTAAAATTTATAAGAAAATAAATATGGGTTAGAGATAGAAAAGAAATAGAGTAAAATATAGATTTGAATTTAAATTATAAGTTTGCTTTAAGTACCACATTTCAAATATATATATATATATATATATATATATATATATATATATATGCATATATATGCAAAAATAGGCACACATATATATATATATACAGGTATATATATATATATATATATATATATATATATATATATATATATATATAAAATATATAGAGAAATTTACCTTTTAATTTTTCGCTTTTTGAAATAAGGAACTATGGTTAAAATACTCATGTAGATGTTTGCTAGAGCTTTTT
The DNA here is from genome assembly GCF_053919585.1 of Euprymna scolopes. Classification (NCBI taxonomy): domain Eukaryota; kingdom Metazoa; phylum Mollusca; class Cephalopoda; order Sepiida; family Sepiolidae; genus Euprymna; species Euprymna scolopes. The sequence continues at coordinate 834,738 of NC_136516.1, forward strand.
CCCTTATTGAATGATTAATTTTATTTTATTTATTATTTGCATATGTTGTTGTTTATTGTTGAGTTAGAAAGGGTGTCAGTCGCTGGATTGAACTTATTTCCCCCCTATTATTTGCATATATTTATGTAGTGAAAATTGTTTGAATAAAATAAATTCATTAGTTAGTTAGTTAGTAGATGGAATTAATAATTTTATAATTTGCATAAAAATTAATAATTTTATTATATCATAATTAGGATCATTTAATTCTTTCTAACTCAACAATAAACAACAACATATGCAAATAATAAATAAAATATTTATCAATATTCAAATTTTATTTTTAGCTGCAATATTTTAAGTCTAAATAATTCTTATTTTTTACTTTATTAGAATATCTTGTCCTTTACTTTTCCAGGTTTAATAAAATCTTAAGAATATTACTTTTCATGCGCGCATTTTTCCATATAATCCATGATTTTTCCAGGCATTGATATTATATTAATATACACATTTATAATATTTATTAATGATTGTCAAAAAAAATTTGCTCTCAAACACACATTTATGCAATATTTATCATTCAATCACAGTAGTTCCGAGCCAGGGTCTCTACCGAGACTGCGGTTCATGAATTCGTGATCTGAATAGAGTGTAAACTAACAAAAAAGAAGATAGCAGTCGGTGTCTTTTTAGATATCGTTGGAGCTTTTGACAACATACCCTTCAGTAGTGTCATCGCAGTGCTTCTCGCGGGTTCAAAAGCATCATTGGTCAGACGCATTGCCAAAATGGGGCTACATTTTTCATCAAATGTGAAAACGAAAAATTTGAGTTCATTCAAAGAATATGTATATCATAGAATTCACTAATATTTTTAATCGATAAATTCACCATTTTTTGCTATAAAATCATAAGGAGAGTTAAAAAAAATTAGTTATTAAAAAAAAGTTCGGTTTTTTAATTATAAAAAAAAAACGATACACGGGATTGAACCTAAAATCTTTCCACCAACCCCGGTACTCTAACCGTTACGCTAACATGTCATATTGGCAACATCGCAGAAAAAATTATTTATATACAAAAAATGTTATGCAAAATAAAAAAAAGCGTTAGTCACTTATGTACTTTCTCTCCTGTTTGTGAACCCACATATTTTGTTGTAATTTTTTTTCTACTAAACCAATTTTCGAAATTTTTTTTTCAAAATGTAGCTAATGAGGTGTTCTATCCAACTATATAACCTGTTTGAAATTTGGTTGCGAACGGAATAAGTGGTGGGGGTTTAAATGTGTCTCGATTCATTCAATTTCGGACTTAAGCATATATTCAACCACTACTGTGGTTAAATGATATATATATATATATATATATATATATATATATATATATAGAGAGAGAGAGAGAGAGAGAGAGAGAGAGAGAGAGAGAGAAAATTACAAAAATGAGGGGGGATAGCTGGCGCTGTTAAAGAGAAGGAAATTTTAGTGACGTCATATAGTCGTTAATGTAATTTTAAAACTATGAACGCAAGTTTATATTCTTATTGGGAAATTTCTTTTTGAATTTCCAACATCATTTTTCCGTTTCTCTGAAATAGAACTGCGTCACCCTGTGCACGTGAAACATTTTCAAATATTTTGTACTGGTATATTTTTTGGTTTCTTAATCTCATTCATCCAGAGGAAGTCTCGAAATAAAGACGAAACGTTGATGAACACATAATACGGTTTGTTCCTTTTTATTTTCTCTATTTTGTCGGAATACTATTTCCACTATTTTCATCATATATATATATATATATATATATATATATATATATATATATGTATTGAAAACGCTGATTATTCGTGCACGTTTTCTTAATTTTTCATTTTCTTAGAAATGTTCTCGACGCTCTAGCTACCTTGTTTCTGTTAATAGTTCTCTCAATACGAGGGGCGTGCAATAAGTAATGCCCCTGACCCACTTTCATTTGTCTGATCTAGCTGAAAATTTTCATGTGCAATGATTTATATCTCTACGGGGTATGTGCCGAATTACAGCTCTGAACTAATTGTGATTACTGTTTTACAGGTATTTGAACTGAGTCAGGTGTGAAATGGAGTCTGTTAAATGTCGAGCAGTGATCCGGTTTTTCCATTTGAAAGGACGCGCATATCAGGAGACTTTTGATGAAATGAAAGAAACTTATGATGATAATGCCCCATCATATTACGCTTGCATCGTGAATTCAAACATTGCCGGAAGTCTGTGGAAACAGCTCCCATACCTGGTTGCCCCCTTCTGCTATTGATGAGGCATCTGTCCGTCAAGTTGAGACTGCCATTTTGGAAGATCGGCGTATTACTATTCGCCAAATAGCCCACGATGTCAAGATTAGTAAAAGGTCTGTGGAAACTATCATTCATGACCATTTACATATTCATAAGGTGTCTGCCAGATGAATTCCCAGGTTGCTCACACCATTCCAGAAACGAGAACGTGTCGAGTGCTCGAGGATGAATTTGGAGATGTACCAAGAAGATGAGTCAAATGTTTTCAAAAGACTGATTACACAGGATAAACCTGGTCCATCACTATGATTCAGAGACTAAAGCCCAGTCAATGCAGTAGAAGTACTTGGACTCACCACCTCTAAAGAAGGCAAGGGTGCAGCCCTCCTCTGGCAAGGTCATGCTCACAGTTTTCTGGGATCAGGACGAAGTAGTGATGACAGATTTCCTGGCAAAGGGTACCACAATTACAGGAGCCTATTATGCTTCACTTTTGAGGAAAATAAGCGAAGCTATCAAAATCAAGAGGCGGGACATGATCAGCAAATTTATCCTCCTCCTGCAGGACAACCCTCCGCTCCACACCTCGCATCTCACCAGATCAGAAGCATGGGCGTGTGTTTATCAAGTCCTGCCCCATCCACCCTACTCTCCTGACCTTGAACCCTCTGACTTTCACCTCTTCCCAGCCATGAAGTTGGTTTTGAAAGTAAAGCGTTTCTCAGATGATGCAGCCTTGATTTCTGAAGTCACGTTGTGGTTGGAGGACCAAGCTGGGGTGTTCTACAAAAACGGTCTCTAGAGCTGCATCAAATGATGGGAGAAATGCATAACTCTGGTAGGTTCCTATGTAGAGAAAGACTAATAACTGTGCCAAGTATCGTTGCTCTACTGTGTATCTCCAAGTGTTCTTAGTTGGTATATTTTATTAGCGCTTCAAAGCTTCGTGATCGAAAGCTTTATAAAGATAGCCACATTAAGAACGTTAGATGCTATATTATACCAAATACAACATGAAACCAGAAAGGCAGCCCGCAGCGTTGAGAATCATAATAAGTAAATTAAATCAAAACTTTTTTTCTCTTTTTCTTCGTCATGATATCGAGTGGAAGAAATTTCGATGAAGAGTCCACTTGATGTTGTTAACTGCGGAGATTTTATGAAGTCGGATAGGAACGCGTGGTCGTGCGGTTTGAAAATCTGGGTAGTTTTTTTGTTTATATCAGTTAAAAGCGCTGAGTGAAATTTGAAGAATAAAATGCATATTGAATACGTTTGAAGCCAAAACTACAAGGCGAATTTTTTTCATAAAATAAACATGTGTTTATTTTTTAAGAAATATATTTCGGAGTAAAAATCCTTTGTCGATCTTTTTTTTCTGTCGAGTGGAAGTAAGTTCGATGAAGAGTCCACGTGATGTTGTTAACTGCGGAGTTTTATGAAGTCGGATAGGAACGCGTGGTTGCGTGGTTTGAAAATCTGATTATATATATATATATATATATATATATATACATACATATACATATATATATATATATATATATATAAGCCTGACGAATTCTCACAAGAATGAAACGTGGAATAATATGTGTAGCTTAACTGCCATATATATTTTCATAACTTACTACCTAGCTCTACATGTTTTTTATTTAATTGTTTATTTAACTTTTTATTTTAGAATTATTTATGATTATGTATGTTTATTTTATTTTTAATTTTCTATTTCATTTATTTATTTATCTTCTATTATTATTGTCCATATTAAAATTATTTGGTGTCTCTATCCTAAAAAAAATCTAACATAATATCCGAAATATAGACTAAAACACAAAATAACATATCTAACTACACGTAGGTTAAAAGTAGGTCTCTTTACTACAACAAAATGATATCTACCCTTCCAAAAATACACAAAGAGAAGAGGTAAACCTCAGGTCAACTGTACTGTTGTCCCGTAAGTGCCCGCTCATTGACCGATTATGGTGGCAACCGGAACGCTGATTTACTTACTGAAAGATTCAATAGGGTGTGCTATATAAAAATGCGCGATAATCACAACTTTTCGCATAAGATTGGCGAATTCTTATGAGAATGAAACACAGAATATTCTGTGGAGCTTTATTGCCAAATATATTTTCATAACTTACTACCTTGCTCTACCTATGTATTGAGCACTGTTGAAATAAATACTCAAAACTGACGAATAAAATTATATGTACATATATAAATTATGTGATTAAATGAAGTAGTCAACTGCACGCCTGTGGAACTCTGTTTCGTCTGCCTGCTTCCCTGCGGACTACAACTTGGATTTCTTCAAGTCCAATGTTAACAAATTCCTAATGAACCGATCCCTTAAGTAAACGCTTCAGCAAATATCCACACTAACGTAATGTACTTGCAATTAACCTTATCCCTGAGTGGCTTCCGGGCCTTGATAAGTGGTGATCACTGTGTAATATATATATATATATATATATATATATATATATATATATATATATATATATAGTGCAAATTTTTTTTTGAAAATTCAAAGACTCACGTTTTCTTTTTTATGAGCTTCGTTTATTTCCTGGATTTTTCCATTACATCTGTTTAATTATTGAGTTGGCAATTTTACGATTCATGTTTCCGTAAAAATATACTGTCCCCACCAACTTCTTCAGATGTTTATCCATTAGATTTTTACAACAAATTATATATATATATATATATATATATATATATATATATATATATATATATATATATATATATATATAAAGAGAGATAGATAGAAAGAGGCGGGGAAACAGTAGATAGAAAGAGAGAAGGTAGAAACGGGGAATACTTGAGAGGGAAAATCTGAAATTTGAGTCAACCTCCAACTTTTATGTCAGTGACAATTGGAATAAATAACAAACGTAGATGTGCATTAAATAAACATGTCGAAACATTCCATTAACACTTATTATCACGTATTTCTTTGGTAACCGCGAATGTTCTGAGTATTGAGAGAAACGTCCGAGACTGTCAACCCGTTCATGATATAATAATGAACGAGGCCGATTAAGCGGTTATAAATATTAACTTGCATCAAACGAAACCTAAAAAATTTCGAGGACTGAGATTGATTCAATAAAACATCGAAACTTTCCCGACTAATTAATAATCATCTTTGTATGAAATAATAACAGCTGTCTGTCCGTGTGTCTCTATATAGTGCAGAACGATAAAATTGTCGCCCTCGAAAGGACAACATGATTCCATTTCTGTTTGATGAAAACCGGTTATTTTTTATTGCAGACCATCTACTAGTTGGCCAGTTGTGTACAAATCCCAAGAGCGATAGGAGCCTTCTATTATATCTGAAAGTGACACAATGTTCAACGAGAGCGATCAGAGATGCGCCTCTGAACAACTCATGCTTTCTACCGTTCCAATCTATGAAAACAGGACCATTACCAGCACCCTCAAAATACAAATCCGGACGGTTGAATGCTTGCGGTACAGCTTAACGCATCAGACGACCCTTTCCCACCACGCTTATGGTCTTTGGTTTAGTTTCAAGTTAGGGGCACATCATGCCACCTCACATCTTCGAAGTCGGCTTGAATATCAACACCAAAGTATTAGAGTGTGGTGATTCACTCGTGCAATCAGGTGGCCGCTGGCAGATCCTGGGCGTGGTAGCAGGACTTGGCGCCGGTCCACAAGTTAGAGAAGACTCAGGCTTGGCTTTAGAAATAGTGCTACGACTTTGTTACATGCTCTTACTGTTCTGCCCTTCTGTCACGATCTGAACCCGCTGGACTACTTCGTTTGGTCATATGTCGAGAACATCACCAACATGACCTCCTACAACACCAAAACCATCCTGATCGCAGCTATCCGCCTAATATTTGCCGTTCTACCGCTGGCGCTTTTGGAAAAGGCATGTTCCCAGTTCCGGACCAGTATTGAAGGTGGTTACATTGAATAGATGTCAGCTCTACTACATAATCAAGTTACTTGAATTGATTTTATTAATGAAATTTAAAAATAAAGCTGTAGTGGTGTTTCCCTTAAGGCGAGAATTTTATCGTTCCACAATGTATATATATTCTTTTTGTAAAATATATTTTCTAATATATTTCACTCTTTGTGTATACCAATCCTTTTTGTTTAAAAGCTCAATGTATGTTAAATATAACGACAGAGCATTATAATAAACGTTTGTTACTGCAGAAAGAATTGGAGCTGTAAAAATGTACCGAGATTCGAGATTTTACCATGCTGAGAGAACTGTTTCGCATGAAAATAAATATGAAGATCTCGTAATGTAACTTTATATATATATATATATATATATATATATATATATATATATATATATATATATATATATATATATGGTGGATTCTCTCATCGAAGACGATGAATGAGGGTTCAGTATGCAATCTTCAGCAGCTCCCAAGCTCTGTGACACCCATGCATAATTGCAATCCTGTAGACGTCCGGCACACTCCTCCGCAGATGGTGAACTTTCATATGCTCGTTGGTCAAAGATGCCTTCTCGAGTGAACAGATAACCCTGCTTTGCTGCGTGCTCTGAAACCACAATGGCATACATATTCATTTTTAGGTGGATGTTTCTTGTGTTTTGCCTTCATATTTGCACGAAGGGTGTCCCTATGACAAAGGCGGTTATGTTCAAATTCTTTGGTCCCCAGGAAACACATCTTCCTCCATTTTCTGCGATCCCCTGCTGCACTCTCCCAGGAACCCAGAGAAATTCCACAACGTTTCATGTTGTCTTTTAGCTTATCTCTGTAACGAAGCAGGGGACGCCCTATTGGACAGAAAGAATTTGTCAGTTGCCCATAAAAAAGTTGTTTAGGAACTCTTGAGTCATCCATTCTTACAAGATGACCCGACCACCGCATTTGGATCCTGATAAAAAATGATACAATTCCAGTGATTTCACATCTCTCCAGTAATTCACTATTCAGAACACGATCCTGCCATCCAACATTGCAAATAAAACGCAGACATCTCATATGGAAGGAGTCAAGCTGATTTATATGCTTGCGGTACAAGGTCCACGTTTCGGCACCATACAGAAGAGTAGGCAGAACAACAGATTTATAGAATGCCACCTTTACTTTTAGAGACACATCTTCGTTGTTCCAGAGTCTGTGTCGCAACCTACCAAATGCCTCACTAGCTTTATTAATTCTACATTGGACGTCCTTTTCAAATTTAGCATCATCAGACACAATAGAGCCGAAGTATGTAAAAGAAGATACTATATATATATGGCTTCAATATCGTTTTGTTTTTGGTGGGTCTGGTTGTTCTGTCGTGTTTTTCCTTCGTTCGCATTCAGATATTTCAAAAGTCCTGCTTGCATTGTTCTGATTTTTATCAGTGTCGTCTTACTCTCCATTTCTTTGCCGCTATTTTTTTGATCCAATTTTTCATGTTTCTTGTTGAGTCTTTTCCCGCTGATCACATTTCTATTTTTCCATCCTCTTCTAGTCGTTTTCATCTGGTTCATAACTTAGACTTCTTTTTAAACTTTGTTAATCTGGGGTTCCGGCCTCAATTCCCATCGAAGTTTTGTTAGTCTTTTTTGTTTCCCAGTCTGTTTCTCTAGGTTAGACTTCATACTTACTGTCTTTGCATCTGCATGAATTAAATTGTTTAGGTCTGTAATGGTATACGTTGAAATTTATGGGAGGAGTTTGTTCACCGTCTCTTTTTCAGCTTTTAGTTTCTTCCACTCTTGGTTTCTTAAGCTTTGTTTGTTTCCTCGTTCATAAGTTGCCTCATGTTTTCTATCTGAACTAATTTATTCTCGTTAAGTTCTGTTGTTTCCTAGCTCTCGATCTCCATGTTTCTTGTATCAAAGGTTTTCTACCTCTGTAGTTCCTATGTTCGGAACTCCATCAAGGGGTGTTTCTTCATCTTTTCCTTCATTTGTTTTTGTTGTATTTTATCCAGTTCCAGATTTGAAAGCCAACCTCTCTTGAGAGTAAGTTTCGCTTGGTCTGCAATCCTTGTTCTGATGTAGGTAAATAGACATGACCCATAACTCTTTCATCCGTTTTTGATATACTCAATCTTTCGGGTGATTTCTGTAATAGCATTCCATTACCAATTTATTCTTCCTTTTCTGTCTATTTCTTCATTCGGTTTTTGGGGTCGATATTGGTTACTTTGGTTCTTCTGTGTTTTATCTGTATGGTTTTGTGTACCTGAAATTAGAGAGGATATTTACCCGTTCTGTGTCGGTGATATTGTCTCTGAAATTAGAAGAGAAGCCTACATTCTCAAGATGACAACTGAATCCCACATGCTGGCCACCGGGGAGCACCTGCCATTAATGACATCTAAATCTTTCTTCTGGGTCCAACGTTGCGTATTATTTGTGCGTTGCATATTGCATGTTGTGGAGTTTGTGGCAACACGAAGCCCAGGATTGTTTTACCTGTGGTTCTGGCACAAGGATAGTTTTTAGCTGTCACGTGAGTGAGAGGCATGTTGTACTCTCGCACGTATATACAAACATGAACAGATGTACACACGAAAAGGAAAGTAACTAAGTATTGAACTTTATATAAGTCGGAATTTGTCTTCTCTAAAATAATTTGGAACTAAGCCTCGCTTCCACGGGTGGCAGATGTGCGTAGTCGATAGTAGTGAAGAGAATGAATGCCATTGACCTTTTTTCTTGTTGGAAATTATATATTTTTTTCTCGTTTTCTTTCTTTTGATACTAGACAGGGTTCAAAAGAGAGTCGCCAACTTAACAGGTCCTGAACTGTCATCTAAGCTTCAGCCTCTGTCCCATCGACGTAACGTAGCATCCCTCTGCCTGTTATACGAGTATTTCAATGGTGAATGCTCTGCCGAACTGCAATCACTTTTGCTCCCTCGACGCAAGTGTCCCCGACAAACCCGACAAGCAGCAAAATCCCACACCTTCACAGTTGAGATCCCAAGATGTAAGAGAGCCTTCTGCTCCAGTAGTTTCTTCCCCAGAACCGCTGGACACTGGAATTCCCTTCCGACTTCCTGCTTCCCCAAGTGTACTGACATGCAGAAGTTCAAGTGTAACGTAAACCAACATGTTGCTGCCCAACTCCCCACATAGTACCCCTGTAGCTCATGTCCCTGATAGTAGCCCCCTACAGCAAAGTAGCAATGTGCCTTGTTTGGGGTGAAAATGCAATAGTAAATAAACGTAAGAATAAAATATGAAACAAATTCAGTAACTAAGCAAGTGACAAAATAAAGATTATAGACTATACGACTAAATTTGAGAGATTTGTAAATAAATAAAATTAGAAACAATGTATGTAGTTAAAAGACTTATGTTCTTATACACAGAAATAAATATGGACATTAGTGGTAAATGAAAGACAGAAAAAAGTAAATGCATTAAACAAATAAATAATTCTACATAAATAATTCTACAAGTATTTTAATGGTGAATTCTCTGACGAACTGAAGACACTTGCGCCCCCACGACGTAGACACCCTCGACAAACCCGACAGGCAGCTAAATCCCACCCCCACACAGTAGAGATCCCTAGATGTAAAATATCTTTCTACTCCAGTAGTTTCTTCCCTAGAACCGCTAGACATTCCGAGTTCCTGCTTCCCTAACTGTACTGACATGCAGAAGTTCAAGTGCAACGTGAACCGACATCTTGCTGCACAAATCCCAACATAGTGCCCCAGTAGTTGCTGCCCCTGATAGTAGCCCCCTACATCAAAGTGGCAATGCACCTTGTTTGGGGTGAAAATGTAAAAAAAAACAAACTATTTCTTGCCTCTTTCGATTTTTTTGGGAAAAACCAAAGAAAAAGGTCACTTAGATAATTACTGTTTCCACTCACAATATTTTACTTTGCCAAGTATATAAATATAATGAATTTTATTTTGAAAATATTTTTTTATTGCAATGTACACCGGATTTATTTTATATGTTAAACTTTTACGGAAAAAGCAGAATAACCATTAAATAAGAATAAAGCTCAATGCGTCTGTTTATAGTAGCAGATAATATGTAATTTACAATTTTGCTAAAACTCCAAGACCTACAGCTTTTTCATAACTTTCTATTATTCCATCTTAAAAATACTAATATAACGTTTCAAGTGAGAAATTTGGTTTGCCCGAGATTCAATATGGCCGACCTGTAACAACCTGGTAATGGAATGTTTTCATAAAAAAAGTGTACCAGTTTTTTTTTTATGATGAACAAATAACTTAAAAAAAAACATCGGAAAAATTGCATCTGATTAATTGACAGGTTGGAAGATTTCGGTAAAAATATAAGTTCACGGACGTGTCCACGTGTTTACGAAACAGCTGTAATGGGAAAATTCACGATGAAAAAAAAAACGTAAGTCTTTGAGTTTTAGCAAAATTGTATATCACACACACACACACACACACACACACACACACATATATATATATTCAAGCACGTCTGATCGACACGACAGAGTTATTCTTTTTTCCAATTTTTCTGGATATCTTTTCAATTCGCCGAGCGATTTTTTTTTTAATTTCAGCTGGCATATGGTATAAAATGGCACCAAGAAGTTGTTGTTCAGCGCAATAAAGAAAACCTATAAATACACCAAGCCTCAAAAGAAAATAAAAAGAAAACGATAACAGCAAGGATCGATCACTTCTGATGATAATCGGATGCGCCGACAGAAAACGCTTGAGAATATGGTTGAGCGACAACTTCTGGGCGCCATTTTATACAACATGCCAGCTGAAGTGAGAAAAAATAATTCACAATTATCAGTCTTTATACTCAACACACACACACATATACATATATACACACACATATATATATAAAATCTTATTTGTTTCATTTCATTTTCTCTGTATATCAAGACGTACGTGGAAGAAATGTGTTTATGTGCCAACGTTAAATTTTATAAATGATTTTCGTAATGCTTAGCAGTTGATATTATTTAGTCTGATGAGTTTTACGTATTCCGCACCGGCACTGCGACCGTTTCTTAGACAATGCACACGTTCTGCTTGGCTGCTCGCCGGGAAATGAATACCAACGAAGCATGAGACAATAATCTGGGAACTTTCTGCAAACCAGACACGTCACGACGCCGCTGGGAAAACATGGAACAGCAACAGACAAGGCTGTCAGACGCTTCGGGCCGACTCAGATGTCTGTGGAAATATTGACCAACATATGGACGCAGACCCACGTCAGAAAACAGTAAAATAAAAACTAGATACTAGATATATATGAAAATGGGTACTAAAAGAGGAGCACTACTTGTTTCAAACACACACACATACACACATATACCCATATATTTATATATTATATATATAAAAGTGAACCTGTGTGTGTGTCTGTGTATGTGTACATTTTCCAACGCAATAACTCTGTTAGTTTTCAGTCTACAGACTCAAAGTTTGATATAGAGGGTACTGAGATTTGGAATAAAATCTATGTAATCTGTTGTCGGCCAGAAATTTGTCTGTTAAGGGGTCAATGTTCAACGATTTGACCTTTGAGAAATCTACCAAACTCCTCCGACAATTTTATGGTCTAAACACGTGAAATTTTACATATAGGTTCCTTGGGCATGGATCTAACTTAATAACTTGATTTGATACTTAAACAATAAATTTTAAGGGGTCATAATAAGGGTCAAAGTTAAAAAAATTGACCGCTTTTTTTTTTTTTGCTCAACGTACACCTCCAAACACCCGGGGAACGTCGGGCTGAAATGCTAGTATATATATATATATATATATATATATATATATATATATATATATATATATATATGAACAAATGATTAATAAAACATGTTAAAAGACATCTTGAAAAAGAGTTAAAAACATATTTAATTTTAAAAAAGGAAGCACAAGATAAGTGGATAGTCCTTAATCCGCGGAGTTTCGAAAAAATACTCTCCTTCTCATCAGAGGGCAGGAATTAGCAAAATGCTGGATCGGATTTTGCATATAAAAGTATTTAATGAAACTACAAGTAAGTCACAGATCTTACTTGTTTTTTTTTTACATCTGGTTGAGATTACTTTACTTTTAAATATTAACTCTTTAATATTTATAATATATTTTAAGTTTACCATTTTGATTATCTTGGTAAACTTATTGTAATTATATATATATATATATATATATATATATATATATATATATATATATATATATATATATATATACATATATATATATATACTCCTGTAAATTTGAGTTCTTTTGTGCTTGTATTCTTATTAAAACCCTTTTTTCTGTTTATTTAGGTGTTTATTTGCTTCCCAACGAAAGCAAATTAGGCAGAAGGCCGTTTTTTAATGTGGAGAGAGGGGGCCAGCTCACCCGAAGGGGAACTGGTACTGACATTTGGTTGACCAAAACTGATGCCTCCCTATATTACTTTGCATGCAGCATCTGCAGAAAAGATACTACATTTTGAGATATTAAATTCTTTATTCAAGCTAAAATTATAAATGTAAGTTGAAACGGAACAAAAAACTTGAGCACAAACCAACTGAAAAGGGGGGGAAACTGGGGGTCGTTGGTCATCCTTGTCACTCCAGAACTAAACAAAAGTTTCTCTTAGCTAGTATCTGCTTCCACCATAATACCACATTCACCCTTTCGTACGGAGGACGTCCTACTTAGCACCCAATTGTTTAAAACATTTTTTATTTACGTGTAAACACACACAACAAAAGATAACAATAATGGTACAATAGTTCATTTGTGTCAAGGGCGGGAAAAGAAAAAATACAAAAGTGGTTACTAGGGCCCTCTCAACCCCGTCTTGTTGATATACCGCCCGTTCCACCTTGGTTTGTAAAGGAACCTGAGTTCCTGCGGGACATTCTCTAAGTGGGGATGCTCTATAGAGGGGACGAAACGGAAAAAAGAAAAAAAAGAGGGGTGAAAAGCAAAATTGCATTTAGGACGGGGTGGGGATCTTGGAGGCTTTCTAGTTGGGGAGGGATGAGCACTCTCTCGGATAGCTAAGAGGCTAAAAATTAGTTACCCTTGACGGAAACTGCGCGCTCCACACCTAGGTGGGGAACACGTATTCAAATTTGGCTCCTTTTTGTACACACAGACATGCTCCATGTATCCATCTTCTGTCAAATACCGCGGGATGCAGCCTTTTCTATGACGTGATATTCATCTGTATGTGGAGTTTCATCTTGGCCCGATGGGCAAAAAAGAAAATGTTCTATTTATTTAAAAAGAAAATAACCTTTCTTATATATGAGTTGTTGGTTTTGCAAGATTGGCGAGGGGGGACCAGAGATTGGAGTTCAGACGAGCACCTGTCATGGAAATAACGACAACACAACGATAGGCTCGCAACGTCTCTTCTGTGGGAGAGAGGTTGCAGGGTAGAGAAAAGGGCGGGCCATTCTAATTGTTTTAAAGCAACTAACTGAATCTTTTACCACTGGCCCCAAGTATAATCGGCAAAATCATAACACCACCAGCAATCCCTTTATTTAACATGTTATCACCCGGACTTAGAGTTAGTAGTAGAGGGGGGGGGGCGTGTCTCTTATGACTTTTGACAATGACATATTTTATACTAGAGTTTGACCAGGAACATGAACATGGCCAAAATTAAAAACAAACGAAATCCCTTACCTGTTTTTAGAACACTGTCTGGTTTGAAAGTGGCGACATTTTACGTTAAATTTATGTGATAAAATCTTTTTCAGACTGTTTACATGCAATGGCCTTAAATATGGGGAATCGCATTTTTCTTTGCGCAACAAAAAATTATAATTGCGATTGACCATAAAATTAAAAAAAAAAAACAAGAAAATGTACCGTTTCCCGCGTAACTGCTTAAAGATGAAATAAAAACATCATCTATAAGCACCCATAATTATAAAAAAAATATAAAACGATTTATTTATTTATTTATTTATTTATTTTTTTTATTCAATTTTCACCCCAAACAAGGCACAGTGCCACTTTGAAGCAGGGGGCTACTATTAGGGAATTAATTAGCGGGGTCATTATGAAGGGAGAAGAGTAGAAAGATGTTTGTTAACATTACACTTGAACTTCTGCATATCATTGCAGTTGGGAAAGCAGAATCCCGGAAGGGAGTTCCAAAGACCCGCAGTTCTGGGGAAGAAACTATTGGAGTAAAAGGCTTTCTTGCACCTAGGGATCTCCACTGTAAAGGGATGAGACTTAGTAGCTTGTCGGGTTTGTCGGGGGTAGTTACGTCGGGGAGGTACAAGTGTTTGCAGTTCGTCAGAGCATTCACCATTAAAGTATTTGTAGAACAGGCAGAGGGATGCAACATCTCGTCGATGGGACAGAGGTTGAAGCCCAGATGACAGTTCAGGACCTATCAGGTTTGCGACTCTTTTTTGAACCCTGTCCAGGAGCGAGAGACAAGCAGCAGATGCACCAGCCCAGATGTGACAACAGTACTCCATACATGGGCGAATGGTTGCCTTATAGAGGTATAGGATACTGGCAGGCGTAAGTAGTTTTCTAGAACGGTAGAGGGAGCCAACCTTCCTTGCAGCAGCCTTGGCAATGCTCTCAATGTATCTATTCCAGTTCATATTCCCTGTAAACGTTAGGCCGAGGAGTTTAAAAGAAGTACTTTCAGGCAATGTGTTCTTGGCCATTGCTATTGGTGGTAGAGAAGGTTTCTTGTAGTTATTGAAGGAAACAAGCTTAGTCTTAGCAGCATTGAATGAGACCAACCATTTTTGTCCCCATTCCACTACGGATTGGAGGTCATCCTCTAGTGTTTCTGCCATTTTCTTGGATATGTGTTCATTTGTTTTCCCCTCATATCTGTTATAGAGAGTGGTGTCATCGGCAAATATACCCATCTCCGAAACAATATTATCAGGGAGGTCGTTTATGAATATCAGGAACAATAGAGGTCCAAGGATAGACCCCTGAGGCACTCCCGCATTTATGTCATATTGTTTGGATGTACGTCCGTCGAGGACAACTTTGATTTTTCTATTACTTAAGAAGGATTTAATTACGTTATGAATTCTTCCAGTGATTCCATATGATCTAATTTTCCTTAGAAGACCATCGTGCCATACCCTGTCAAAAGCCTTAGATATATCAAGGGCCACCGCTCTACCCTCCCCTGTTTTATCCAATGAACGGTATATACGTTCAGAAACTACAGTTAAGATATCTGCTGTTGAAGGAATTTAATGTGGAGGATCAGTTTTACACATGAAATTAACGTAAAAAAGCTCTTTTCCCCGAAACATTTAGGTGTGTTAAGCAAGTTAAAAAAAACAAAAAAGCAAAAACAAAAAAAAACAAAACTATTTTTTCTATTAGAGGTAAATTATGTGCGTTTATTTTGGAGGGGATGTCTACTTTTTTTTTTTTTAAAGCGATTACGCATGGTTTTAAGACTTTTTCAATCGAATTTAAGTTAATGGGATAATTTTTGGTTAAAAAATTAGAATGGCTCCGAAATGATTATTTTACGTTGAATTTATATTCGAAACTGATATTCCACTTTAAATACTAAAATGATTGCTTTTCTTTTCGCCAAGTTTTTTTAAGGGTTTCACACGTAATGACCTATAAAAGTAATATTTTAGAATAGGGATTTTGCTGAGAGTGTTATTATCATCATCATCATTATTATTATTATTATTATTATTATTATTATTATTATTATTATTGTTGTTGTTGTTGTTGTCGTCGTCGTTGTCGTCGTCGTCGTTGTCGTTGTCATCATTATCATTATTAATATTATTATTAGCAGCAGCAGCAGCAGCAGCAGTCCAGCCCGGCTTTACTCGGGCCCTATGTACATTTTATAACTTTATTTGCATATATATATATATATATATATATATATATATATATATATATATATAAAGTGTGCCTATGTACGGCAATGTCTTTCTATATAATAGGGTTTCTTAACAACAATAGAGAAAAGGTTGTTAGAGACAGCAGAAGCTAATTTTTTTTAAATTTGACCCCAATTTTAACCCCTTAACATTTATTGTTTTTTGTGCTCAAATTAAATTAAAATATCAAACCCATCTACAATTTCTAGTGTTCTGATCCAAAATTGGGGCAGGAGTTTGGTAGAGTCTGCAAAGATCAAATCTGTAATTTTGGATCTCTTGGAAGTCAAATTTTCGCCTAAAAACTGATTAAAAAGCTTGCTGCATGTCTGATTACCCTTTATGTAAAATTTCAAATGTTTAGACCAAGAATTGGCTAAATAGTTTGCTAGAGACCGCAAATCTTTTGAAATTTGACCCCTTTGGAAGCCAAATTTACAGCAAAAAACGATTAAAAGATTGTTTAGGCCAAAAATTGGCTGAGTAATTTGGTAGAGACCGCAGAAGTCAATTTTTTAAAACTTTTACCCCAATTGTGACCGCTTTAGCATTTATTGTGTTTAACTCAAGTCTAATTACAAAGTTAGATTCATATCCAAGTAATCTATATATATATAAAAGCGAAAATGTATGTATGTGTGTTCGCTTTTTGTGTATGTCTGTAAAAGGCTTTTTTCAATGGACTTTTCGGTCGGCTCATTCATTCTTAAAACTTTTTGTATCACGTCTAAATGATAATATATATATGAGTTACGAACGGGGGTCGCCTGTCTATTTAATTTGCCCGACTTTCACGCGTTATTTTTTCAGATTTTTAGAGCGTCCCGTGTATCTTTTGCTTTTCAGTATAAAACAAGCGAAAACTGGCTTGCAGCCGCGTCATGTTTCAAGGTCAAACATCACGCAACTTAAGGTTCTCGCACCTGTTAATTTCATTTTATAAACGTTGAATTAAGAGGTTTTTCATTCCTCTTCTCTCGTGGCCGAGATGGCTAGGCCCCAGGGTTTTTTTTTCAATTTCGTTTCCATCTCCACGTCAAAGGTTCGGGGTTCAAGCCTACTTTTCTACTAAAACCTTTTTTTTTCCTTTTACACCTCCAAACACCTGGCCAACAACCACAACTACAAACACCCGGGCCATGGTGGGTATCCCCCGCTAGTCTATATATACAATTTCAAGTGTTGTGACCCAAAATTAACGGAGGAGTTTGGTAGAGTTTGCAAAGATCAAATCGTTGAACTTTAACCCCTTACCTTCAAAAATTGATGAAAGAGATTTTCCCAAACTTCAATAACCCTTATGTTAAATCTTGAGTCTGCAGACCGGAAATTTACTGAGTTCTTTTGTAGGGAAAGATACACAGGCAGACAGCCACACACAGAGAGACATTTTCACATTTATAGATATAGTACTAGCAGTTTTTCCGGCTTTGCTCGGGCTCTATGGACTGTCCATAACTATATGTTCATACGTATATTAAAAAGTGTGAATATATACGGTAATGCTTTTCTATATAACAGGCTTCCTAAATTACCATAGAGAAAAGTTGGTAGAAATGGCAGACGTCAATTTTCTTAACTTTGACCCGAATTTGACCCCTTAACATTTATTGTTTTGGGTTCGAATTAAATTAAAATGTTTTACCCATGTCCACATAACCTATATCTAAAGTTTCAAGTGTTTAGATCCAAAATCGGCGGAGGAGTTTGATAGAATCTACAAAGGTCAACTTTTTCAACATTGATCCCTTGTCAGCGAAACATTCGATCAAAAACGGATTAAAAAGCTAGCTGCATGTCGTAATACCTTATATGTATAATTGGCTGAATAGTTTGCTAGAGACGGCAAAGGAAAAATCTTCTTGAATTTTGATCCCTTAGAAGCCAAATTTTTAGCCAAAAACCGATTAAACCGTATCCTATGTCTAAATACCTTTTATGTAAAATTTATAATGTTTAAACCAACAATTGGCTGAGTAATTTGGTAGAGAACGCAGTGATCGAATTTTTAAAACTTCGACCCCTATTATGACACTTTAAAATTTACTGTTTTGGGCTCAAATCAAGTTATGAAGTAAGATCAATTTCCAAGGAACCTATATCTAAAATTTCAATTGTTTCAACCCAAAATTGGGGGAGGAGTTTGGTAGAGTTCTCAAAAATCAAATCGTTGAACTTTGACCCCCTACTCTCCAAATTTCTGGCCAAAATTGATTAAAAAGACTTTTCTAGACTTCAATAACCCTTATGTCAAATGTCGTGTCTATATACCGAAAATTGACAAAGTTATTTGGTAGGGATATGTACACAGCCAGACACACACAGCCAGACACACACACACACACACACACACACACAGGCATTTTCACTTTTATAGATATATTGATTATTTGTATCTCCTTTTTTGTTTATTTTGCCGCAAATAAAATTAATTTGATAACCCGACAATTTTTTATGATTAAAATAAAACTTTAATTTAATTCAGAGGGAAAATGCATAGAATAGTTAACAAAGCCCACGCCCTCCCCATGTTAAAAATTTTTCTAAATGACAACATTATGATTCAAGTAATTTTTTCGAAAGAATGGGAGGAGTTGTTAAATATTTTCGTCTTACATCGTTTTCTCATTTTTCCTACTAATCGTCGACTATTTTCAACTGTTTATGAAAACTTTCATGTAGCATGTTATATAGTAACAACGAATTGATTAAATCTTGTTTTGCTTTAATATAAAAATTAATCTTTTGTTGTCTTACAATTTTCAATCAATTACAAGGAAAACATTTAAGAAAAATATACGCGGAAATTAGCCTGGAAGTTACTTTATAATTTCAAAGTTAAAAAAAAAAAGAAAAAAAAAATTATAATTAAATATTTATAAATATTTAAATAATCGGAATCGGAAATTTAGAACAGAATCGGTAATTGTATCGG
The DNA here is from genome assembly GCF_053919585.1 of Euprymna scolopes. Lineage (NCBI taxonomy): Eukaryota > Metazoa > Mollusca > Cephalopoda > Sepiida > Sepiolidae > Euprymna > Euprymna scolopes. Next base: position 853,808 of record NC_136516.1, read on the forward strand.
AATCGTGAAAATTTTATAATCGTCCCATCACTAATTTTCACTTAAAGAAAAACTTCTTAAATGCTTATCGTTACACCCCACTCTCTCTCCCCACGCGAATCCAGTTATTGATCCTAGCCACTGTCTCATTATGCTGCATACCGGGTCTATTACCCGCTTACTCCTATCTTCCGTTTATAAATCTTTCCACGGTTCTTTTCTCTCACAAGTGTTCCACATACCCTCGCTGAGGATGCCAGTCCGATCTGTGAAAACGTCAGGAGTAATACGTATGAAACTTATATCAGCAATTGTGGCAGCAACACTAGAAGGTAATAACAAAAATAAGAGGAATATAAAAAGAGGATGATTTACCAGTAGCTATAATAAACACACGGCAGAGATCTTTATTCAAAATTTCAAGATGTTCACTATCTTACCTTTTATTTCTTTAAGTACGTTGACATACACAATTCTTGACAGCACCTGTTTCGTAGCGTAGAATAATATCACTCATGTAATGCATATGTAAACCTTGAATTTATTCTGCTCTTAACTCATCAGAAGAAAAAGAACTTATGAATTTTAAAACAAAATAAAATGATATGGGCATGATTACAAAATCCAAAATTCGGGGGAGATGTTGCAATTACTTTTTCTATTGTCTTACGGCATCTTGGGATATGTATATATATATATATATATATATATATATATATATATATATATATATATCCACAGACAGCCAGACAGCGTCGCAGTTCAGAAGAGCCATGAAAGCCAACAAAGAGGAAGTCCAAGACTCGAGTTTCGCCCTATTTGGGTCAACCCGAACTTCTTGCATGCGAAGCAAGCACTCTACCAACTAAGCCAGCGTGCCGCACACAAGAAAGTCTTATTAAATAGTCTTATTAGTCAAATCCCGAGTTCAGATGTGTCTAACTAATAAGCCCAAATGGGGCTGAAACTCGCGACTTGAACTTCAAGTTACATGGCTCTTGTAGGCTGTGATGTTGTCTGGCTCTGGAAATAATTATATATTCTCTGCCATTCTGAATGTTATATATATATATATATATACATATATATATATATATATATATATATATATATATATATATATATATATATATATACATTTCCTTCAGAGCGTAAACCGCACCCGAATACCTTATAAAAACGAATTTAATCTTGAATTTCGTTTAAATATCGATGAAGTAGTATTTTAGAATTGGCATTTCACTGAAATATGAATGCACATATCTAATCAATAATGTTTGTATTATAAAAAAAATCTATCTATCTATATATATATATATATATATATATATATATATATATATATATATATGTGTGTGTGTGTGTGTGTGTGTGTGTGTGCGTGTATATATGTGTATAAGCTCTTCAATATGGTTACACAAGCAAGTGCTTCACGGTGAGATTGAACCCCGTTTTATCAACTGTGTGTGTGTGTGTGTATGTATCTCAGATGCTTTGAAAAACGTTTTTGCAACACTTGGTTTAGTCGTAAATGCCAGTGGCGATGCGTAACTTATTGCTGTCTCAGCAGTTATGTATTGTCGTTACCACTTCTTCCCCCATCTTTTTAGTTTGACCCCCCTCTTCTCCGTGCCTTCATCACCGCCGGTGTTTTTCTTTATACATCACCGCCTTTATTTAGATCGGTCGTTTATTTGCCCGGGCCGTATTTCTCAGCCGGAGATTTGCTTTCATTTCGCCCCCCCCCCCAACCCCTTCCTCCTCCCCCTCTTTTCTATCTGGCCCCGAGCGACGCTTGTCATATGGTTGACACAGCAAGTGACAGTTTTTCTCGTTTTAAGAAAGATATATCGACACTGAAAGGATATTGGCGGACATCTTTCTTTTTTTACTTCTGGTGATAAAAGGTTTTTGAGTTAAAGAGGGTTTCGTCTAGATATTTTTTTTTTAGTTATTTATGTTTTCGCTTCGTATTTTCTGCTTCTTCTCGTTCTTGTAATTTTTCTTCTACTTTTTCATATTATTATTATTATTATTATTATTATTATTATTATTATTATTATTATTATTATTATTATTATTATTATTATTATTTGTAGTAGTAGTAGTTGAGGTATTAGAAGTAGTATTATATTTTTCGATATCTTTTTCTCCTATTACACTATTTGCTCGGCCTCCATCCTACTCCTACCCCTCCTACTTTATCTTCTTCTTTTTTTCTTCTTCTTTATTTTCTTTTTATTATTATTATCATTATTAATTTACTTCTAATTCTTATTCTTACGATTATCATTTTTCTTCTTTTTTCAGTATTCGTAGTTGGTAGTAGTAATAGTAGTAGAAGTAGTTGTATTAATATTATTTATTAAAAAATATTCTTGTTTTTTTTTCTCTCTCCTTGTACTATTACCTCTGCCTCTATCTTCGTCCTGCGTCTCCTGCTCCTTCTCCTCGTCCTATTCCTCCCCCTTCTTATTCTCCTTCATCTTTCTCTTCTTCTTCGAATTCTCGTGCTATCATTTTTTCCTAGTATAATCCCGGCCTCCTCCTCCTCCTCCTCCTTCTCTTTCTTCTTCTTCTTCTTCTTTTTCTTCTTCGTTTTGTACATCTTCTTTATAAATAACACCCAAAACAAAAGACAAACTGCCCACGTTATCTTTTAATACGTCGTCTTTCGGTTCTATCACGTGCAACCGCAGCATCCGATTCTCTCTCAGATGCCAATACGACTTATCATTACGGCTTTTGGAATGCTCAGATATTGGCAATTTGTAAATCACAGAACTTTGTACGCTGCCTTCTTCACGAAAGAGCTAGAGGCAGAAGAGGTCACAGTTAGGGTGACCCTCCACTAGATTAAACGAGACATAACGAGAATACTTCAAAGAGAACCATTTCTACAGGTCATGAAGTTTTCACGGCGCAAGCAGACTCGCGTACGAATTATATTGAAAGAAAAAGGAGGTTCAAGAACAGAAAAAACACTATGCATATCAAGTGATAATGATGATAATACTGATCTATAAACAACAAAAAGTGTGTAGCTGTATGTCTGAAGCCGAAATATACTATTCAAGAAGATGATACTTCTTATGTTTAGCTTATAACAGTATAGATGCGGGTAGTATAGTACAGTGTAAAACAGTTTAAGAGGAATTAGTGTGTATAATGTGGAATGGGAAAAAAGTGTAGTGTATGTGAAAAAGGATAAGAGGATAGTGTATATAATAAAATAGTTAAGTCTATTTTGTATATTATAAATAGATTAAAGAGGTAATAGAATATAATGTGAATTAGTATAAGCGTGATATTTTACATAGACATAACCACTTATTAAGGCCCAGAGACCACTCGAGGATAAGGGTTAAGAGTGTACAGTAGTCAATTGGACAATATAGAAATCGTTAGTAATGGAAATTCGTTAAATTTGTTCACTTAAGTGGAACGGTTCATCAAGGATTTGTTTGAGTTAAACTGGAAGATTGTAGTCAGCTGGAAAGCAGGAAAACGGAAGGCAGTCCCACAGGCGTGCAGTTCTAAGAAAGAAGCGTTGTTCATGGAATCTACGTTTAGGTTTAGGCACAGATAAAGAGTGGGGGGAATTATTGATAGTGTTTTCAGCTAGACGAGTGTTTTTTGTGAAAGTTTGGCGAGGTGGGCATAGATTGAAGCTCAGTCGAGCACTTGCCATGAAAATAACTCATGCTCTCTATCGATCTAAGGATCATTGTTATCACCCTCAAAATGAATTGCTGGATTGGCACGATTAGCAGGGACGTGTTCTGGGTGGTGAAAACAAAGTTTCGGGCGACGGTTAGGATCTTTGGTCGGGTTTCATGTGAGAGCCGCATAGTACCAATTCACTTCTTCGAAGTCGGCTTTAAAGTCAACACAAAAGTGTACCTGGATATACTGTAAGATATAGTTATCTCTATATGCAAGCAATTGTTATAACGCGTGTCAACTTATTCGCAAACATAAAGAAACATATCATTAGCAATATATCGACATTGTATTTCTATTCATAAGTTAAATGCATTAATTGTTATTGGTTTTGCCCGATAAAAATATCTTGGCAATCTGCCTAAAACAAACGAGTTGTGAGAAACAATAAAAGAAATTAAAACAGAAGGAACATGCGATAATAAAAGTGGAAGGTGAAATGAATTAATATAGGTGAGAGACGAAAGCCACGTGCGACAAAAATGACGTTCAGAGAGTTATTTTGGGCATAAACCGGCCATGTCTCAGGATATGATTTTTTTTTTACAATGTGATCACCAAGGCCTGGAAGCCAATCAGGGATAAGGGTTATTGCATGTACAGTACGTTAGTGTGGGAATTAAAAAAAAGTGTCTACTTAAGGGGGCGGTTCATCAGGAATTTGTTTACGTTGGACTTGAAGACATCCAGGTTGTAGTCAGCTGGGAAGCAGGCACACGGAACAGAATTCCACAGAAGAAAGAAGCTTTGTTCATGGAATCTACGTTTCGATTTAGGCATAGATAAAAAGTGGGGAAAATATAAATCCGCACATCTCAGGATATATCAACTCGCATGCCATGCGCCCAAATCAACTCATGCGGAGACGACTGCCAATTGCAGATTTCTCCTGTGTTGTTGATGGACGCAAAATAATTTAAGGAAACATTCTTAGTTTCAACCGAATACATATAAATATAAATGTGGCGAAGGTTTTTTTTGAATCGGCATCAGTTAATCGATCGGTATCACATGACTAAACAACAATCAACTCAGAACCTATGCCGAACAAGGAACTTAGTCGCAAAGAACATATTTGTAAGGAATAATTATGTTGCGGCCCAAACACGCGGAATTATTCGCTAAAGAAAAAGTTAAAAGCCTTCTTCAAAGGCGAGGGATAACATCAAAATAAACGAAAGGAAAAGTAAATGAAACGAAAAGAAGAAAATGGTGAATAAAAAATGATGAGCAACGCACAGATTATCCTGAGTCTTTGGAAACTTCAGGATTGGACATATTCTTTTGTGTTTTAATATTTTGTTTTCGTGTAGCTGATTACGTCACTCCTGTCTTGACAGAGTTCAAAATAGACTTCGTAGCTTAGTGGAGGGGATGCCCTTTTCTCCTCGTTGCAACCTCTTCTTCACAGAAGTGACGTTGCGAGCTTTATCGTCATCTTCTGCTTTATCGTTATTTTCATGGCACGTGCTCATCTGAGCTCCAATCTATTATAACCAAACTTTCACGAAAAACGCTCGTCTTACTGAAACCACTATCAATCCTTCCCCACTATTTATCTGTACGTAAAGCGTAGATTCCATGAACAAAGCTTCTTTCTTTGCACTGCACGCTTGCGGAACTCTCTTCCATTTCCCTGCTTTCCAGTTGACTACAATATGGTTGTCTTAAAGTCCAACGTGAAATAGTTTCTGATGAGCCGTCCTCTTAATTAATCCAATGTACCAAATTTGCACGTCTAGCTATTACTACGTTATTGTCCTATTGATTACTGTACACTCTTTAACCCTTACCCCCGAGTGGCTTCTGGACCTTGATAAGTGGTGACTTCATTGTAAAAAAAACTATTTCATATACTTTCACTCAATTTCAACATCTTAACCTACACACGCTCATTAACTTAAGCTTGCTTACGTATCGTTAAAAAAAGTGGAAAATTGTCTTGCCTTGCAAAACCTTCGACGGATGCGACTGATCTTCACGAAATCGGTATCATTTTCAAGCCCGACACGTTGGACGACAACTATCGAAAAGTGTCCAAAAAACATTAATTCCTTCATCTCAAACTGGGCAGTTTGGTGCAGGGAGGGGTCGTATTTTTCGCTGACATTTTAGCAAGTCATCGTTACCGTGGGATTGACTTCGGTTTGTGCGATGGAGACATTATGGGTTCGAGCCTGCCTGCCTACTGCCACTTTTTTTACACCACCAGGGTTCCTTACTACACCCCTACACACACGGGCATCCCGCTATTGTTTTACTTCACCACCTATACACCCAAGCAACGCCAGGCACCCTCCGCTAGTATGCAATAAAGGCCGTGCATAACTGACGATCTCCCTTGACGCAATGGAAGAATGTATTTCACGATTAAATGCATGCATAAATGAAAATTAAATAAACATAAAAAAATCTACACTGAACAGCCAACGTTTCGACTATAACACGGCTTCATGGGAGTAATATTGTTATATGTATATAATTGTATTTATGAAAGTTTATTGCATTAAGCAAAATTTAAAAAAAAAATCATTTTTTATAAATTAGTATTACAAATGTATTTTAAGTACTTAATCCGCACGCACACACACACACACACACACACACACACACACACACACACATATATATATATATATATATATATATATATATATATATAACTACTTCATTTACTCACATAAAATTAATATACGAAAGTATAAATTTATGCGTAAACTTTAAGTATTTACTTCAAAAGTGCTCAATACGTAGGTAGAGCTAGTTAGTAAGTTATAAAATGTATATGGCGATTAAGCTACACTGAATATTCCGAGTTTCATCTACTCTAGGACTCTTCAGGTTCATGCATGGATGAAACGCGGAATATTCAGTGTAACTTAATCGCATTATATATTTTATAACTTACTATATATATATATATATATATATATATATATATATATATGTCGCCACACGGAAATAGCCATTTTGTTTATGAAGTAAAATTCGCACACACACATATTTATCTAAGTTCATTAATTTGTCCGTTCTGCATTTTCTCGGAAACTATTGGTTCGATTTGGCTGACATTTGCTCAGCAATAGTATCGAGCATTTTTTTTAGGTTTTTACTAATTACCATTTTTGCTATATGTATATATATATATATATATATATATATATATATATATACATATATATATATATATCTTTAACTACAAATTGAACGAATATTCTACTACTCGACTCGTTAAATCGGTTCTCTCTATCGATATAAACACTTTCTCACGCGCGAGGCTACTTTTTATCTCTACAAATCTGCTATCAGATTATATATCGAGTATTGACTCGTTGATTTAGAGGTCTCCATCAATTCACTATTTAAATATCTCACTGTAATACAGCTTTCTATTGCAGTAGTTTATTTCCAAGAACTGCAAAATTGTGGAAATCACTTCCTGCTCTCTTTTTTTTTCTGCATGCAGCGTTAGTCTTTTCAAGACTGGGATTAATAAACGTCTCTTGCCTTTGCAATACTGAGCTTTCGTTTTTGTTAGCTTTTTACATCAAATTTGCTCTGTCTTGTCTCAGGCGATTTCCATTAAAATAAATAGTTCGCTGCATCTTGTCATAACATAGGTCCATAAAAATTATAACCAGAGCGGCCAAGTATATAATCTTTATGAAATTCAAAGCAAAGAAGGGAAGCATGCATGGCCCCCGTGAGTGCACAGTGATCGAGGCATAAACAAAATGACAAAGTCCAGCATTTGTTCCCCCTCCCCCATTTAGTCCCAAAAATTCCCAGGGAACGTCAAATCCTGGTGAAAATGAACAAACCGTGAAGTTTCAGGCATTAACATATGTAAATTTGAGTTCTACACCATGCAAAAAAAAGGACTAAGTCCATTATTTACCCCCCTCCATTTAGCTGCAAAAGTCCACAAGGCTTTAACATATATAAATTTGAGTTCAGCACCATGCAAAACTGCTAAATAGACATAGAAAGAAAATTTGAGACAAATATGGTAAAATAGTCCCAAAAATGGAATGTTTTTATTAGCCCTAAAAGAGCCCCTGGGGCACACCCAAGAGTTATCGCGAAGTATAGACAAACAAAAGTATATAGAAATCAGTTTCAACTTTTCAGAAAGTTTGATAAAAATCCAAGGCATCAATTTTTTTTTTAATAAGCACAAAAGTGTCATTTTGAAGCATTTTAACCCGAAAGGCACCCTTAAGGGGGCCACCGAGGTTTTTTCGGGACATCCGTTATGTTACATTTTATTCATATCATGTTTAATGTTTGTTTAAAATTTTTAAAAATTCCAAGGCGTAGTTATTGAGAAAAGTGCGGACAGACGAACGGACGAACAGACGAACGGACAAGGGTGAATTTACTGGTCAACCCTCCTTTTGTCGGGGGACCAAAACATAAATGCTATTAATTATTTTTTTAACAAAATAGGATTTTTTGTAACACAATACTGCTTTCTTGTATTTTCAACTGGAAACGAAATTTACGATATGTATGTGTGTTTATGTGTGTGTTTATGTGTGTTTATGTGTGTGTGTATGTGTGTGAGTAATACCTCGTTTGTCTGCTGTTTCTTCTTACAGTTCAGTCTTTAGTTGTCGTTTTCCGCTTCTCTTTCTTCTTGTGCATCGCATTTGATGCGAATCATATTACTTTATCTAATCGTTTCATCTGTTTATGTTGCTCTAAAAAAAAAAAAAAGGAATTACAAAACAATTTTCTAGACATTTTTTCGCCTTTCTACGAGACATTTTAGAGACATTTTCCTTCCCATGTCGTTTTCGCCTCAAACAAACAACTGGGAAACAAACCAAAAATAATACATTCGTGCGCCATCAGAAATCTTTTTATGCTAAACCTCTCACATGCAATTAAAAAAAAAAGTAACATAGTGTAATGTTTTCATTTGTTTTACTGTTATTTTATGCATTTTTAGTGTGCTGCTTTCTTTCTCGCCCTAAATCCACAACATGTGACACTATTAATCTCTTGTAAACATTGACACACATTCGTATATGCGTAAAAGCCTACTCAGCAAACAATAACATATTTTCTGACTCAAAATTACAGTGCTGCAGAGGTGAAGTTTAGTCAAGAGTACGTGGTAGCACAACATCTAGACTGGTCAGTACCAGATGAGTGACCATTTGGGAAGGCAAGGCGCTGTATGTACCGCAAGGTAAAATACCAGGTTGGGAAACTGGCGGGGTCTATTCTTCTCTCGAGGGTAGATGGACTACTCTTAAGCCTGGTAGGCAACCAATTTGTTGATGGCGTCACGATAAAATTACCATTGATAGCCTTAGAGAAGCATCATGTATTCAGCTACGGACAAGATTTGAATTACACTACAAACATGCCTAATGAGTTCAACCTCAGCTGCGACTGCATGTTTTATGTTTTTTGTTTTTAACACAACATGGTTCGATTCTAATCTGATTTAGACGATTATGATGGTCGCTTTTTTGTTGTCTAGTTGTTAATTATTCTCAGCCAGCCGTCTTGGATGACGACGGTAAGCTTGTTAGTTTGAAATAAAAGTTACAATACACACTGCACAACGATACATTTAGTATGGTTCACACGTTTATTATATTTATGAAGAAAAAGATCAGCGAAAGATTACTCATTGTTACCATGACGATGCTAATGATGATGGTTGTTCGTATGCTGTCGTCGTTATTTTAATAGATTCAACAGCTTCCCTTTCATGAAGACTTTTGTTGATTAAAAAATAAACGGTGAAGCTAGCTATATATATATATATATATATATATATATATATATATATATATATATATTTGTTTTCAGTTGCATGTGTTTTACGTAGGCACTTTACAATTTATATTCCCAATTAGATCGAACATAAATTGCCCGAAAAGAAAATCGGTAAATTGATGTTCTAACCGATTTAAAACTCCTTCTGTGGACAATATATACATACATACATACAATATATATATATATATATATATATATATATATATATATATATATAATCTGTGGACAATCAATGCATTTTTCATCACTCATCAACCCAATAAATATTTCGGACTCCTTATTTCAGCAGTGTTTCTTCCTCTTCCGCCCCCTCTCTCGTTCTTTCATATACTCTCTCTTTTTCTCTGGATTGCTCTGTCAGGCAACTCGTTTCTTTTGTCTACCTCTATTAATCTTTATGTTAAGGCGCGCGGGCACACACACATATGCATATCTATATATCGATAAAAATGAAATTGTCTGTCCGTCTGCCTGCGTGTCTGTGTGTGAATTATATGAATTTTTTAAATTTTATTATTTGAATTTTTAAAATTTTATTATATGAATTTTTTAAATTTTATTATTGGAATTTTTTAAATTTTATTATATGAATTTTATAAATTCTATTATATGAAGTTTTAAAATTTTATTATATGAATTTTTAAAATTTTATTATTGGAATTTTTTATATTTTATTATATGAATTTTATAAATTCTATTATATGAAGTTTTAAAATTTTATTATATGAATTTTTTAAATTTTATAATTGGAATTTTTTAAATTTTATTATATGAATTTTTAAAATTTTACTATTGGAATTTTTTTAATTTCATCATTACAATTTTTTAAATTTTAGTTTGTTATTTGAATTTTTGAATTTTTTTTATTTGAATTTTTTTAATTTTATTATTTGAATTTTTAAAATTTTATTATTTGAATTTTAGTTTGTTATTTGAATTTTTTTATTTTATTATTAACATTTTTAAATTTTCTTATTTGAATTTTTAAATTTTATTATTTGAATTTTTAAATTTTATTATTTGAATTTTTAAATTTTATTATTTGAATTTTTTAATTTTATTATTAGAATTTTTAAATTTTATTATTTGAATTTTATAATTTTATTATTTGAATTTTAGTTTATTATTTTAATTTTTTAATTTTATTATTTGAATTTTAGTCTGTTATTCGATTTAGTTTATTATTTGAATTTTAGTTTATCATTTGAATTTTGGTTTGTTCAAATAAAAATGAGAGGTGAAAACAGACATTAAAAACTACCAAACACTCTCCCAAAACCCTCACAGCCGAGGCCGGTATATCTTCCATCCCATGTAACAACTGTCAACAAGCGTACATAGGTGAAACACAGTGAAAATTGAAATTAAGACTTAACGAGCACAGAAGAGATATAAGGAATGGTAACGCCCTAAATGCACTCTTTTGCCATTGTGCAGAACACGATAACTCATTTAATTTAGATCAAGCGAAAATTATTAAATACGTGATAGATAGAGCTAAAAGAAGACTTTTAGAATCAGCACTAATATTGAATACTAATACTATTACGCAAAGAAAGGCTTCTACCATTTAACCCCTAGCATAGGGAAAATAATAATCAAAGAACAAAATATCAAAACAGATCCTGGCTAAACCGTTTTTCCTTAAATATTTCAACAAAATGAATAAGTTTACAGAAGAAAAAAAATGTACATATTTATTTTAACGCATTTTTAAAAGTGTATATATAGATATCGAACAACCCAACCTTCCCATACGCACACATATGTTTGTCCTTCCCGACATGGGTAGGATTCAAGAACTGTCTTTTTCGCACGATCTATGACTTTTTCTTTTCTTACATTTTTATTATTTCAATTATCCTGAAGATGTCCTCTGAAATAAGGACGAAACGTTGATTATTTAATAATTTCATTCGGTTTTTCTATTTTTCTCAAAACATATATATATATATATATATATATATATATATATATATATATATATATACATATATGTATACACCCACATATATACATATATACATAAACACATATACATAAATACACATATATATATAAATACACACATATATATACATACATATACATATATACACATAAAAATATACATACAACTATTTACCTTTTAATTTTTCGCCTTTTGAAATCAGAAACTATGGTCAAAGTACTCATATAGATGCTTGTTATGGCTATTCAGCTTATGAAATGATAAATGTTCAAAAGTAACGCTTGTGGAATAATTTATATCCGTTAGCATACTTTTGATTAAAGAACGCCAAGATTTAAAATTCGAAAGAAAGGGGAGGATAATGTTTTTGTATAATTAAATAATGAAAGGGGGATAATTAGTCATATTTCTTTAATTAAAGAATGCAAGGGAGATAATTAGTCTAACTTAATTTATTACAGAATAATAAAAAAAAATATATTATAATCTATTTTTACTAATAATTATATATATGTGTGTGTGTGTGTATATATATATGTGTGTATATATGTGTATATATGTATATATGTTTATGTATATATGCATATGTGCATATATATAAATATATATATATATATATATATTTGGAGAGAGATAAAGAAAAAGAGAAAGGAGAAAAAGATGGAGATGGAGAGGAAGAGAGACATTGAGAGAAAGAAAGGGAGTAAAATGGATAATACTCAAATAAAATGTTGAATTACAACGGAAGGTTGTAGATGTCAGACAGTTAGTGAACGTGAATATGAATATTAAAGTGCAAAAAAAAAAGTCGCGTCAACGTCCACAGCACCACCTTTGCTCGGGTTAAGAATATGACTTCGTCATCACCACTACGCATGCGCGGAGTGAGATAGCGAACGGAAAGTCACGAAAATTGACGACCTGTAAATATAACGCCAACTTCGCGAAATGAGCAAAACTGCACAAAACTCACACATACAAAAAAAAAAAAAAAAAATGTCGACAAATCAAAGACCTTTGGTTGAAAGAGTCTTGGATAATTGATGAAATAAAATGATAGACACGTTCGTTTGATGGAAGTGTCAAAACTTGCAACGTGTAAAGACATATCAAATAGTCATAGGTTCACGCCTATAAATACATATATATTTTTGTGTATATATGTATATGTATGCACACGTAAACACAGTATATCAATAAATATTTCTTCATATCTCATACTAGAAAAGATAACAGCGCTTTGCGCATAACGTTGCCGAACGCTTGGTATCCGAGCGTAAAGCAAAGTCCAGACCTTATTCTGTAACCATGAAAAATAGTGTGCCCCATCCATAGATCAGAGACCATCATTTTCTCAGATTTGGTAATGATCGGTCCAGTGCTGTGGACGGTAGGAGAATATATAGGCTATGACTTTGATCTTTGATCTTTACCTTGGAAAATCGTGTGCACCATCATTAGGTGGGGACCATCATCATGCCAAGTTTGGTCATGAAAGGTCCAGTTGTGTGAGCTGTAGACACACACATACACGAACGATACTACTTTAATATATATATATATATGTATGTATATATATATATATATGTCTGTGTGTGTGTGTGTGTGCGCGCGTGTGTATATATATGTGTATGCGTATCTTTGCGTGTGTATGGGTGTTTATTAATTAATAAGCCTGGCTAGTACCAGATAGGTGACAACTTGGAAATTCTAGGCGTTGTATGTGCTTTGTGCTTGTATTGGCATTGTTTCCAATCGTCCTGAACCTCCACTTACCACTGGTATTTAGCAATACCGACTCAGACGAGGTGTAGTTGTGGATTGCGCAACTCATGCCATAAAATTCCTACGCGCAGTAACCTTTACAGTGAGTATGCGTAGTCTGTGAAGACTTAAGGAAGCTTCGTATTAATAAACATTAAGTAAATATCTGTCTCAGTTAAATGAAAATTAATCTCCCGAATAAAATTCGTATGTCGTGATTATGGAGATTAAAATCAATGTTGCAAAACCTTATGTTTAGAATCCTTATATCAAGTTTGATGAAAAGTCATTCCATAATTTCGATTATAGAAATGTTTAAAATATTAGCTTAAGGGGTGGCGAAATTCGGAGAATCTTGTTTAATTGGTATCGAACGACATTGGACTCAATTTCAACTGAAATAATTAAAATTTTAAATAGAAGCCTGTTTTACTATTGTATTCACTAAAAAAAACATTTAGAATATTATACAGAAAGACAAATTAGAAAGATATTAATTATTCGATATCTAAATTTTCACGGAAGGCTCTCTCCACTTACCGAGGGCAGGAAAGGTGACGAGTACAATGACGACAGATACTACACTGTGATCTTGGCACACATCTTTAATGGTGCAGATTGGTGGAATTTTGATTATTTAATGAAACGGCTAATATAGAACTTACAACACATGTTAATCACTTACTGCCCATTGAACAAATGTCATAATATTAACTTTTCTGCTGCTTATCATAAAAATGTCCAGCAAATTCTACTCTTTTCGAACATGGCCGCCTACCCACCATATTTCCTCATGCCTCTAAAAATAGGATATGCGACAGACAAATATCTGTGCGTGATGTTGCAGAGCTTATAAAATACCTTAATTTCAGTAAATGAACTAGTACCAACAGAATTCCAATCATAGTGCTCCAAAACTTCAACGGGAGATATATCCCATACTTACAAATCTGTTTAAATGTTGCCCCAACGAGGAATACTTTCCAATAGCTTGGAAAACATTATTATTCTGCCTCGCATTTTAAAAAAATCTAGAGAGCGACCATCTGACCAATCAGTCTCCTGTGTGTCATAATTACGTTGCTAGAATATGTGATGAATAGAGAAGTTGCAACAATAACCTACTTAATGACATTCAATATGGTTTTCGTTCTGCAAGATATACAGCTGATGTGCTAACTGTAATATCACACAGGATTAGTGAATCTCTCGACAAAGACCAGAGCGATAGCTCCTTACAGATGCAACACTTTTGATTGGGTGTGGTAAAAGTTCTACTTCACATGTTTTCCAGCTATGCAATGGCTGGAAATGTCCTCTCAATTATTAAATTCTTTCTTTCTAATAGATTTATGAGAGGAGTCATTGATGGGAAGAAATCAGAAGCTCATAATATCAACGCCGGCCTCCATCAGGATTCGGTCCTGGACCCAACTCTCTTCCAAACAAACAGATTATGTATATAAACATATATAAAAAAATATATATGTATATATTTATATGAATTAGCTAATGATATAATAATCTTTCGGTACACACACACGCACAGACACGCGCGCGCACACACACACATACATATATATATGTGTGTGTGTGTGTGCGTGTGTTTGTGTGTGTGTGAAGAGGCTTAACTAAATGTCGCATTGAACTGTTTGCAACCTACCCGTCTAGCCCATCTTAGAGGAAGAATAGAGCATATAATACCCCTTAATTGATGTTTTTATTATATAGCCAAATAAATTTACTTATGCCGATATATATAAGGTCACTGTAAACATAATGTCGTTTGTTGACGTTCAACTTCATGTCAAAAACGATATTATATTTGCACCTACCTAATAAATGTGTCTTGTCTAGAACCCTTATACATATATATATATATATATATATATATATATATATATATATATATATATATATATATACGAGCAAAGAGTTAATGCAACCTGTTAAACACACTTTGAAATGAGTTAAACATATATTTAATCTGAAAAGGAAACACTAAAATAAATGGATAGTCCTTAATCCGCGGAGTTTCGAAGAAATACTCTTCTTTTCATCAGAGGGTAGGAATTAGCGAAATGCGGAATCGGATTTTGCATGCAAGAGTATTTGATGAAACAACAAGTAAGTCAAAGATCTTACTTGATAATTAAAATAGTGAAGCAGAGGGAATATGGTGAAGAAAAAGGTGATTACACATGAATGGATAGTCTGGTGGAAGATAAATACACCAGTGACGATAAAATCCAAATATATAACTTCAAGAAAGTTAATTGAATTTCCATTTGCACAAGTAAAATCCAAGGAAAACTTTATTTTATATATATATATATATATATATATATATATATATATATATATATATATATATATATATATATATATACACAGTCAAAAAAACTCAATTTCAGTTTAGAAATTGAATAATTCTGTAAACTTCAAAATAAGTACAAATATTAGTATTACTATTGATATGAATATTCCAACCAGATGATAAACTTTAATATAAGACATTACAAATAAAAAAAAACACATCTTAATATCAGAGATGAGGCAAAAATATAAGGAAAAATATTGATTTAAATTCCGTAAATTGCAACTTAGAACAAATTTTTATTAATTTATTTATTGCGGACTATTATTCTCGTCTTTATAGTTGTTGTTTCACGACGTTTCAGCCAACTATTCCTCTGGCATCGTCAAGTGGTAATCGCGGCGGATAGGAACTTCGAATCTCCAAACTGCATTCTCAGCAATCACTGCCATCCGTAGTTGTTGTCCTCTCACCTTCGGGGCCCGTTGCGGAGTTGTTAGAGACGATTAATCTCTACGGTTCCAGATTAGAATTGTCTGAAGATAGCGGTTCCAATCCTACCCAAAGTCGGCCAGAGGCTTATGTGCAAAAAAAAAAAAAGAAAAAAGTGGTGAGACGACAACCACGGATGGCAGTGATTGCGTCAAATAGAACACGTATGTAAAAATACGTTTGGAAGCCATCCAACGCAAAAAAAAAAACAATTTAGGATAATGTTTATCGATTTGCTTCGGCAAAGAAACATGTCTCGCCTAGTAGTACCGCCATGAGGCATAAGAGAAAAACAAGAATCTTAATAAGGACGAGTTTCTTCGCCAAAATATATCCATATACATTATTTTAAATTGTTTATTCTTCACGTTGGTTGGCTTTAAAACGTATTTTTACATACGTGTTCTATTTTAATATGCCGTGAGTGAGTCTGGTTTACGCAACTATTAGATGGATTTGTACCGTACAGATCTACGCATATACACACACGCGCGCACACACACATATGCGAACGCGCATACACACACATACGCATACGCACAAGCGCGCACACGTACACGCACACGACCACGTATACACACGCACGTACGTACACATACACGCGTACACAAACAAACACGCACAAAACAAAACACCCACACACGCGCGCATACACACACACATAAAAATACCACGTACATACAAAAACAAATATACGCATACACACGTGCACGGACAAACACACACACGCACGCAAACACACACTGATGAACTCATGCACACACACGCACGCACACAAACACACTCACGCACGCACATACACGCACACATGCAGACAGACACAGATGCACATGCACACACACGCGCACACACAACATAACACACGCACACACACACTGACGCACACACACATGTACATACTATATAAAAAGTCAGGAATAAGTTTAAAGGCTTTAAAATCGCACATAATCATTTTTTTTAAGTATATAAACTATCAATTTCTGGTTATGATTAAATGTTAGAGTCAAGCAATACAGTTCACTGTGTAAGGTTTCGGCAAAATTTGAGTCTCGGCTATATTATTAGCTGTATCCGTTTTATTTATTTTTTATTTAGCGTATACAGAAAGAATTGTAGTCAATCGTACTTAAATAAAAAAAAAGGGGCATTTATCTGGCTTAAAAAATATAAAATAATAACTCATCAGCATGTGCTGATGTGTCTAGAAACATGCTCGCGTTTTGTTTCGACAACAATATAACAATATGCCGGCAAACAAAACTGCATAGTTCTCCTAAAACAACCGTGACCGTTTTATTCATCTGACGGTGGCGTGCTGCAGACGGCACTAACGTGGCAAAGCCATCTAATGCAATCGACAGGCAGATTTCTTTAATCAACCCTTCAGACGCTTGCTGCGGGCCTGTCATACTAAAATCAAACAGGATAAAAAAAACGTATCCTACGTATACAGAATATTCTCAAGATGTTTCACTTTTATTATTAAGGTTTATTTAAATTAAAAGTAAAACTATTTGGGGAATAATCTGTATTGGATAGGGTTTTTATCATGTTTGGGTTTGGTCTGCCAGGCCCGCAGCAAGCGTCGTGTGATTTTGCTTGAAGAAAACCCGATACGCTTTATTTTATTCATTTGAACAATGATGATTGGACATTATTCTAAGACGTGCAAGTATGTTAACTTTTTAATTTCTACACGCTCTTGTGTTTTCATTTTAATAATTTCTTTAAATACAATAATTTGATATAGTCAATCTTGTGATCAATTGAACAAAATGAGTAATTTGATTGGTTAATCAACCGTATTCAATATTAAGAAAAATCAATATTTGACTTTAAAATTAAATCAACGTGAAAAGCTATAAAAATAAAAAAAAAAACATAAGAAAATATCGTTGCTGGATGGTAATAGGTAATTTTTTTTTCTATTGTTTAATTCTACCGATGAACAAATTATAAAAACATTTTTTTATTTTTATTTTTTTTGTTGTTGCTGCTTTTTGCTGAAAGAATCAATTTTAATAAAAAAAAAAAAACACTCTTACACCTTTGTTGGTGCTAAAGTTTGGAATATGACAACATAATATTGATTATCTTATAAATTGTGCAGTCTTCTTCCTCTGAATAATAATAATAATAATAATAATAATAATAATAATAATAATAATAATAATAGTGTTTATATGTATATATATAAATACACACATATATATATATTGACTCTGTTTTATATATATATATATATATATATATATATATATATATATATATATATATATATATATATATATATATATTTATACATTGGATTGAAATTTTAAATTCGACCGTTTTGGATTTTACCATTTTTGGATTTTTACCCTTCACCGGACTATCCATTCATGTGAAATCTTTTTAACATTTTTCTTTTGCCTCCTGTTCCCCTTACCTCACCCTTTTTTTTTAACAAAGTAAGATCTGTGACTTACTTGTAGTTTCATTAAATACCTTTATATGCAAAATCCGATCCTGCATTTTGCTAATTCCTGCCCTCTGATGAGAAGGAGAGTATTTCTTCGAAACTCCGCGGATTAAGGACTATCCACTTATCTTGTGTTTCCATTTTTAAAATTAAATATGTTTTTAACTCTTTTTCGATATGTCTTTTAACATGTTTTATTAATCATTTGTTCATATATATATATATATATATATATATATATATATACATATATATGAATATATATATATATTAACTCTGTTATATCTATATTTATTACTGTTCTATTTGATTAGTTACACATGTTTCGGTTATCGAATTGTATCAACGATCCAGTCACTTCATCAAAAGTAAAGTCTGATGACAAAGAAGTAAAGTCTGAGTAAGGTACTGGATCGTTGAAACAATTCGGTTACAGAAACAGGTGTAACTAAGCAGATAAACGGCAATAAAAAATATATTTGCTCTGCAATATTATTGGGCACTTTGTCAGGATTCTGCTAATTACCATTATATATATATATATATATATATATATATATATATATATATATATATATATACAGTGTATCACAAACGTGAGTACACCCCTCGCATTTCTTCAAATATTTAAGTATATCTCTTCATGGGACAACACTAAAAAATGATTTATTGACACAATAAAAAGTAGCCTGTCTGCAGCATATATAACAGAGTTTATTTTCCCCTCGAAATAACTCCAAATATAGCTATTAAAAGCTAAATCCCTGGCAACAAAAGTGAGTACCCCCCATCACAATGGGTTATCAATATTAACATACAAATTGTCAACTGTCAATATTTTGGATGGTCACGATCATTATCTAAAACTGCCTTAACTCTCCTGGGCATGGGGTTTACCAGAGCTTCACATGTAGCCACTGGATTCTTTTCACTCATTAATTATGACGTCGCAGAGCTAGCAGATATTTGCGACGTTGCGCACCTCCATGTTCTGCTTGAGAATGCCTCAAAGAGTTTCTATTAGGTTCAAGTCTGGAGACATGCTTGGCCAGTTCATCACGTTTACCCTCAGTCTCTTCAGTAAAGCAGTGTTTGTCTTGGACGTGTGTTTTGGGTCATTATCATGCAAGAACACTGCTCTGCGACCCAGTTTTTGGAGGGAGGAGGATCTTGCTCTGCTGCATTATTTGACAGTACATGTTGAAGTTCATGTTTCCCCCAATTAAATGTAATTCCTCAATATCTGCAGCACTCACGCATTCTCAGACCATGACATTCCCACCACCACGCTTGACTGTAAGCATGACACATCTTTGTACTCCTCACCTGGTCGCCGCCACATATACTTAAGACCATCGGAACCAAACAAATTAAATTTCGGCTCATCAGACCATAGGACATGGTTCCAATAATCTATGGGCTTTGTTGACATGTCTTCAGCAAACTATTTGCGGGCTTTCGTGTCTATTGCCTTCAGAAGAAGCTTACTCCTGGGGTAACAGCTATGCACACCAATTTAAGAAGTACGAATATAAGTGTGTCATGTCTAAAAGTGTTCACATGCATTACCACAGGTCTAGGTACTTATTTCTCCCTAAGATTTCTATTCCTGTAAAATAGCCTGGGAGGAAAAAGATTTTTGACTTCCAGTGTAAAAAGTGCAATGGAAAAATACTGAGGGTCAGTTTACTTTCAATGACACTCTGATAACAGGATACAAGTATCCTTATTAGATAAGGTAGTCCTACCCACACAGGAATTTGATGTCTTTAGGCACATTACAGAGATGTGAGTCTTCAACTCGCAAGTAACGCATGGGTAAAGAAATCCCTTACACTTACCAAGACACTAAGTACAAATTTGAAGCTCTTTTCAAATCATAAAAAGAATATTGAAAGCATTTCTTAAGTGTATGGTCTGCCAATTTATACAATTTACAAACTTTATGCTGTTCACTAGTATTATCAAAAGTTTTTAGGGAGTCATACCCACTTTACGATTAATGGTCTTATAATCAGAGTTGGCATATTGGGTTGGACTTCTGATGAAGAAAAAGGAGAAAGAAATAGCGGTTTTGGCGGACAACTTTGCACCTTCTTTATATTATAAGACGCTGCCCGTAGAAACTATATTATGCTAAAATATTTGGACATAATATATATAAACGACATTAATACATCTTCTCACATTAATTACTCTTCTGACATTAACAAGGAACTTCCGGAACAGAATGTGAGGAAGCATTGATCCAGAAATAGATCCTTCTGTAAAAAAAACTGTCATGAGAGATTTGTCTAATTCAGATAAACTTGTTCCACAATGGTTTTCAGTTCTTTCAAATTCTTTTATCTGCACAGCCTGAGGAATAATTTTCTTCAAAATTCGATCTTTGATAAGAGAAGGATTTAGACAATCAGAAGCCACAGTATAATTATCCGAGGAAGCATCCATATTTGCACTGAAGAAATAGACTTTTCGCTTAGAGTTAAGAGGAAGGAATTTGCCCGCTTTCCCCTAACTGGTGGTTCAAAATCTTCTCAGGAAGATTCTAAACTCCAATGTGTCAGCTGATGGAAACCTACCAAAAATTTGGACATTCCAAATCCAACCTAAAAGACTTTAGAAAAACTGGGGTTTTAACCTCTTCCCTAATATTGGAAGGAAATTGTACTGAATCTTGACAAAGCGACTGTCTCTCCTTCTGGGAGGACTTTAAAATGAATTGATCCAAAAGGTCGTCCAATTAACATTACCATCTGCGCTCGATTCAATAGAGGTCATGGTTTATTGTCATTTAGTCATATCACTGTATTCGTGATACGGCACTTTTTAGCGTCAATCGTGACAAATATACTTAAACGCTGCCATTATTATTATTATTATTATTATTATTATTATTATTATTATTATTATTATTAACAATGTTACTTAGTCAGAGAACGAACGTAAATTAGCGACAACGAAGTTAATGAGAAAAGAAAGAAGAGAAATTATAACAGACCATTGCTAAACAAGACCAAGCAATATCCACATGAAACAAACGAGAACAAATACGAAAGAGAGAATAATGCCTATTCTAATTATTTACCGATTTATATTTATAAAGGCAAGGCAATTTAATTAATAATAGGAGAGAAAAATAAAGCAAATATTTTAATTCTCTAAGAAGTATTCAAAATACAGGTTCGCAGTAAATGTTTGCGAAGAAGAGAAATAACACTTCTATTTCAAAATGGCGCGAGATACCACGCGGTGGAAACTAAATGCTAGGGTAAGCCTAAATTTAGTGATAATGCTTCTCCGAAAATTCTAATTAAATTAATTAGCCACAGATGGAATTAATATCCGTAGTCTGCGACGAGTGTTATAATTTTGAATCTGGAAATTCCTTTTGTTTAATTAAAGACAAACTTCGATTAAAGTAAATATCATATTCATAATTAAAGTTATTTAAAATGTGACAATAAACACCTAATAGGTATTACCATTTCTTTTTTTGTAGTTATTATCGGCAATTTCTAAACTAAGTAATTTTCTTATTTTGAAACTTTACCCTAAATTAAAATTAAACAAAATCACGGTCTTACAATTTTAAGCAACATCGAAATTAATCCAAATCACCAGTCTGAAAATTTTCAGCAAGTAATTAACATAATTTTACTATCTTCTATCATATAAATCTTAAACGTCTGTTAGTGTGTACGTTTGTATGTCTCGCTAAAACTTTCGACACACGCGATTAACATTCCTTCGAAAGCTAAGTCTCCCGGACGATAAATATTTTAAAAACATCGCCCAAAACATTAATTTTTTTACCGTGATCTGACCCGTTTTTTTATAAGGAGGGGTCACTTTTTTCGTCGACATTTTTGCAAATGCATCATACGCCTTGCAATGAGTAAGCTTAATTTAAAAGGCGGCGACCCCGTGTGTCGCCTTGGGCGCGGAGACTAAACCGTTCGCTTTTTCACTTCCTTTTCCTCATAGCTTTACAAGTTTGAGCCTGCCTACCTGCATACTACTTTTTTTCGCTCACACGGGTATTCGCTGCTATTTTCATTTTTTAGGCGGTTTTGAAACATTTTTAGGGCCTCGTTGATCAATACACTTATCATAAAACCTCTCCACATCCGGGCAAGGCTAGGTACCCCTGCTAATTTAAAATAAAACTCGAAAGAAGTAAGGTCAATTCTGCAATTAAAACCATTATTTTGCAATTTAAAGTATGTGAGAACTTTATTCTCACATTGTTTAGAATTCTGTCAGACCGAAAAATAAATACAACATCGAAAAGCGCACTTACTTGGTTGATTAAGGCGGGTGGTTTTATCTTGTGGATTGCAAAATTATGTTGCGTCATTTTGCTGCTCAGCTGAGCCTGATAGTCAAGACTTTGT
Source organism: Euprymna scolopes (assembly GCF_053919585.1). Classification (NCBI taxonomy): domain Eukaryota; kingdom Metazoa; phylum Mollusca; class Cephalopoda; order Sepiida; family Sepiolidae; genus Euprymna; species Euprymna scolopes. Next base: position 876,691 of record NC_136516.1, read on the forward strand.
AGAACGTGGTAAGGAAAAATATTATAATTAATCCATGGATTTAGGTCCATTTAAACGATGTTCCAATAAAAAAAGGCGGATAATTCTGTCGAAGAAATAAAATAAAAATCATCATTCTTTACTGATTAGAAAGCCGATATTACGTCGGCAAAAGAACACCTAACTTAGTAGGTTAAATTGTCTCAATGATACCATGAAAATATTGGGCGCCAAAATTAATAAAGATTTGCTCAGACTAAAGTTTTCAGTTTAAACATGCTCGCGCTTGCAGATTAAAAATTCAAATCAACCAATGAGAAAGGCTGAAATGAAAACAATGTGTTAAACCAATCAACCAATGAAGTGACACAATTCAAGCCATGTAATTTCTCACAATATCACATTTAAACGTATTTTACGACCAGGCTACGTCGGGTGTCCCTGCTAGTAAATATATAATACAATAATAAAATAATAGATAGATATTGTACCCAATATAAAGTAGTAATTTGAAAGGTTAAAACAAAATATGCCGTGGGTGCAATCAGCTAGAACGCTATATGTTTTGGTTTCAATTCTGGCTGCTTGCACATAATTCATTTTTTTTTTTAAATTTTTGCAATAACTACTAAATATTGGGTACAATATAATAGTTACTGGAATATTAGATCTATAATAAATAAGAAAATAATAAATACGAAATCTGCTTATAGCGTTCAAACCTTAGTCGTTAGGTTTTAAGAGTTTGCTATAAATGACGTCATGGCATTAAAATTTGAGATTGTAACAAAAATATTAGTTTTAGTACAATACAAAATACATGCAAGCAAGCAAGCAAGGGCGACCGGACGGTCAACAGAGTGTTATACTTATATATATATATATATATATATATATATATATATATATATATATATATATATATATATATATATATATATATATGCAATTATAAAACCGTACGACGAAAATATATTCTACTTTGAAGGACAGGATATGTAATCTAGTGTTTTAGTTCTTGTTTATCTATCAATTTTATCTCGCAGACTTCCGTTTCAATTCGGAATGGTACGTGAATATTATCATATCTTCAAGATTGCTAATACAGTTTTCTTTTTCAATTCCGAAAGATAATGGCTAAAATCTTACCGTTTCAATTTCACGAAGACGTGTTTGGACAAAAAAAATTACTTTTCCAAACTTAACCAATATATCGTTATCCTATCTTGGCGTTTGTTTGTAAGTCGAAAAAAACAAAAGCAGAAATAGAAAACAACGTAAAACAAGTTAATGCATATGCGGAAACTACGGAAGGCAATATCGGCAAGAATTTATATCTTTAAACAAAACAGAAGATTAAATTTATTCATATTTTCTATCGCCAATTCCCGGGGTTTTCGAATTTCTGTTTATTATTAATCAAAACCGTCGATGTTTTCTTTTCCTTTTGGTCGCTTAACCTTTTTTTAGATGTGTCCTCGAATCTTTATATGTGGCTCTGTCAGTCACATATGTCCTGCTTTGACGGGTCCTATGTACTGTTTATAACTTAATGTGCATATGTATATATATATTGAAAGTTAAAAGTTTGACTCATGTCCAGGAAACCTACATCTAAAATTTCAAGTGTTAAGACCTAAATATGGCGTAGGAGTTTGGTAGAGTCTGCATAAGTCAACTCTTTCAATTTTTACCTCTTGGCAGCAAAAATTTCGCCTCAAAATTAATTAAAAAAATCTTGCTGCCTGTCTGAATACACTCAATATAAATTTATAAATGTTTACACCCAAAATTGGTTAAATAGTTTGCTAGAGACCGCTGCGATAAAATATTTTGATTTTTGACCACTTGGCAGCTATGTTTTCGGACAAAAAACCGATTTAAAAGCTTGCCATATGTCAATTCATTTTATCTAAAATTTCAAATATTTAGACAAAAAATTGATTGAGTAATTGGAAGAGACCGAGGAGGTCCAACTTTGAGCCAATCTTGGCTCTTAAACCTTTATTGCTTTGGCCCCAAATCAAATTAAAAAGTTGCATCCATACTTTCAAGTGTTTAGACCCAAAATTGGCGGAGGGGTTTTGTAGAGTTTTCAAAAGTCAAATCGTTTAACTTTGCCCCTTTTACAGCCATACATCATGCCGAAAAACGATTACAAAGATTTTGCCAAATCTCGATACCCTTTATGTCAAACCTTGAGTCTATAGACTGAAAATTGACAGTAGTTTGGAAGGGAAATGTACACACACAGACACAGACACAAAAATGCATATATATATATATATATATATATATATATATATATATATATATATATATATAACTATTTCATTTACTCACATAAAATTAATATACGAAAGTATAAATTTATGCGTGGACTTTAAGTATTTACTTCAAAAGTGCTTAATACGTAGGTAGAGATAGTTAGTAATTTATAAAATATATATGGCGATAATATATATTTTATAAATTACTATATACATATATATACATATATATATATATATCAATATATATACATATATATACATATATATATATACATATATGTACATATATATGCATGTATATATACACACATATATTTGTATATATATATATATATGTGTATATATATAATGAATATTATTTTCGCGATTTGCTTTTCATGTAATCTTAAAAACATAAAGTTTTCTTTTTTGTTTAATTTTGTGTTTGTATCGTTTAATAATTAAATTATAAAATGTCTGTTATTTTCATTAAAACATATGTCCATCACAGTAATTGGCTTTTTTATCTAGTAACATAGACGAAATCGATAGCATCACACATACGTTTTCTATATCCTATTTTCTGTTATAACAACGCAGTAAATAATTGGTAATCAAATATTCCACAACTATCCTTGCCGACAACCGAGACTCCAATCTTACATCTTACACCGTTTTTGACTCAATAAATCTCCCTCTTTCTGAATTTCCCTTTGCGGACGGATGACACACTCGAATGTCTGAAAATTAGCATTTTTCCATGTTCGTGACGTCATAAAAAAACTAGACACGTCACTGCTAAACTATTATTCCCTTCAACAAATGTTTAACGAATCTTGCTTTTCTGACGTCTAGAAAATTGCTTCTGTTGTTCCTGTTTTCAAGAATTCTGACGAAAGAATTGATCCACTCAGTTATCGGCCCATTACCTATCTTCGTCAAAATTGTAAAGTCCTAAATCAATCCAGCACGAGTCCACCGTCTCGTAGAAAATAAACTTCTTTCAGACCAACATTTGAGCAAGCCAAATTGTTAACTGTTGAGCCATTATGTTGAACAAAGATGGCGGTAGTAAATTAAATCGGCGAAGAATCAATGCAGTCACGATCTCGAGTGTTGGATAAAATCTTACGAACAAAGATGACAGCAAAAAGTCAATGTAGTCCGGATCAGCAGTGGTTCAGTCATTTCAAAACATAAACTGACAGCGAACTGACTTGCATCCAAAATTCGATATTTTTATAATGAGGTTGGAGGCTTCTCATTAGTTGATTGTCCTCGTTTGTGGATTGTCTTAACCGTAGTTATAAATAAGATCGTCCAAATGTTAGTAGTCATAACCTCAATTGTAATAAAACACATGTTGACACTAATGTACTTCTAGTAATATAGCTGTAATATCTGAACGTATAGGCTAGCCACAGAATAAGGCATGGGAGGCTGGGATAGTAGCTCTAGAATTTAGTTATGCCTTTGAAAAGGTTCGGTACGATGGTCTTCTCAGAAAAATTAAATCATTTAGGATTACTGGACGAATACTAACATTAACAGATCCGTCTTATATAAGAGAAAAGTCCAAACAACATGATATAAATACAGGTTAGCTGTTGAATGCTGTTCCGCTTGCCTGTTTCCCTCCCGACTTCAACCTGGATGTCTTCAAGTCCAACACAAACACATTTCTGATGAACCGATCCCCCCTAAGTAATGACACCTTACCAATTCTCCAATACTATTGCTACACTATCCCTTTGATTATTGTACACACAATAACCCTTATCCCCGAGTGGCCATTGGGCCTTGATAAGTGGTGAACTCCATGTAAATAAAAAAAAGACGATCCTTGAATCTTTATTATATAAATAAATAACAATCCTGATTAAATTGTCACTTAGATCAGTATATTTACTCATGACACTACGCTCTATAAAACGAATGAACACATATCTGAGGAAATAGAAATAAAACATAGAGGAAACGCTCAATCTGAAGTGAAATGAAGACAACAATTGATAATTATTAGCCATGACTATTGATAAATTACTGTATCTTTGTTACAGAGGGGATGGGTGGACAGAGGTTATTCTGGAGATGGCAACTTAAGAAGGATTTCATTGCATTATGTATTCTTCCAGTGATACCATATGATCTAATTTTCTTTAGAAGACCGTTGTGCCAAACCATGTCAAAAGCCTTAGATATATCGAGAGCTACCGCTTTACCCTCCCCTGATTTGTCCAGTGAACGGTATATACGTTCAGAGTTTACAGTTAGGATATCTGCTGTGGAACGGGCTTGCTTAAATCTATATTGATTGTCGGTCAGGAGTTAAGCAGCTGTAAGGTGGTGTACTAGAGCTTGATTAATTAAGGACTCAAATATTTTTGCGAAAAGCGGGAGTAGTCTAATGGGGCGATAATTTGATTGGTCAGTTCTTTTGCTAGAATTCTTGAAAACTGGCACCACAGAAGCGGTTTTTCAGCAGTCAGGAAAGCAATATTTGTTAAGGCAGTTGTTTTAAAGTTTACAGAGAACTGGAGCAACCTCAGCGGAGCATTTTAATCATAGAATAGCCGGAATGAGATCGGGTCCACATGTTTTTGACGTGTCTAGGTTTTTTATGATACCATGTACCTGGGAAGGGGTGATTTTTAAGTCATCTAGTGTGGCGTCTGTCCGCAAAGGAAAGTCAGGGAGAGAATGGTGGGCCGGATCCAATGTGGAGTTTGAGGTAAACCGACTGGCGAGTAGGTAAGCCTTCTAGGTTGCCGCGCAAGCAACCTCATGATCGTTTGATATCGGGGAGTCGTTGACTGCCCATTATTTACTACACTGTTGAAGATTTTCCAAAAATCACGAGTTCCTAATTTCTGTGCTTCGATGCGTTTTCTGGCGATTTGAGTGTATTCTGATTACTATGATATAATTCCATTGACTACTGTAATACTCTTACCTGATCCTCAAGTGGCCTCTGGGCCTTGATTAGTGGTAAATTCTTTGTAAAAAAAGCCACCAGTACCTCGTAGTATGCTGATGAGGCCATGCATCTAATTGTTTATCTTCTCTGCATGATCAGAAAATTTAAATTTTGGAAACATCTATAATATAAATCTTACCTCTCTGTTTAAATGTATGTATGTATATATGCATGTATGTGTGTGCGTGTGTATGTGTCTGCCTAAAACTTGTGACAGGGGCGACGGATTTTCACGAAATCGATATCGTTTTAAAACTGGACCCTTCGAACGACAAATATCGAGAACTTGGCCCAAAAGATTAATTTCTTCACCCTCAATGTGGAACTTTTCTACAGGGAGGGATCGCTTTTTTCGCCGACATTTTCGAAATTCATCTCTCTTTTCTGTTAACTAGCCTTAGCTAGCGTTCGTCACTTCCGGATTTGGCGATGGACGCAAGAGCAAAGACAGAATTATTTTTTTTACATTCTATTCCTCCTCCCCGGAACGGGTTGAAGCCTGCTTTCCTACTACCACTTTTTGTTTGCTCAAGGCACACCACAAAACACCCAGGCAATGCCGGGCACCCTAGCTAATCTGTACTAAAGGGAAACTTTGTGAGTGGTGACATTTTGGGAGAATCTTTATTGCAATATAACAAGTATATCATAGATTTACATTCCACTTGGTTATAAACTTAATCTCAGCGTGACTCTAAGGATAAACCATTCGGCTTAACCTTATCTGGAGTAGTTATTCTCCTAGTCTTTGTAACAACTAAATTTTAGATTTTTGCAGTTCTTGCAAGGAGGAATCGACGTCCTGCTACATACAGTGTTTCTATTCCTAAATAATCACCATTCTATAACTGACCAGGTTCAGCGTTGCTTAACTTCGGTGATCTTACGAGAACTGGTGTGTCTTAAAGTGTATACATTAGATCCATTGCTCTGTCTGCGTCTTTCTTATACCGGAAGCGAGTCTACAAATTTACCATCAAACCATGTATGGAGCACTGTTGTCATATTTGAGCTTGTGTGTCTCTGTCCTATTTAATGGATTTTGATAAAATGCAGGAACGCATATGTAATTGATTGGGCCTAATCTGTCTTTTCTGCAATCTGTTTTCTATCGCAGACGTGATGTTGCTAATCCAAATTATTTATAGAAACACCATTGTGATATTTTTTACCAAAATGTCTGATCTATTCACTGTTTTCTTTTTTTGTTATAATTCGTTTGACATTGGTTTAGTGATCTCCATCAATTCAGTGTTTTCATATCTCGTTGAAATGCAGCTTCGTGTTTCTGTACCTTCTTTCCGTCATATGCAGGCTTATGAAACTCTATTCGTGCTGACTGTTTTTTTTTTCTATAATTTATAGATAGATTTTGGCTTTTTCAAGACTAAAGCCGATACATCCATTGGATTCATATCTTGTCTTGAGCGACATTAAGAAAAAAAAATTGTCAGGGGGAAAAAGCGAAAAGAAAAATATAAATGGAAAGTAAGTATAGGGGGAGGTGAAGGGATGAAAATAAGATAGGAGTAATGGGAGAAAGTGGGAGTGATAAAGTTCGAAACGAATGAGAATAGAATTAGAGGTAAGGAAAAATGGAGAGAGAGAGAAGGAGATAGGTAGATAGATAGATAGATAGATAGATAGATAAATAGAGCTATAGATAGAAAGAGAGAGAGAGAGAGAGATGGGTGGGAGTGAACAAACATCACCAACAGAAACGAAGAAAAACAAAAACGATGATTGAATCTGAAATTTAATCTTGTTCTCTTAAATATTCTACAGTTGTTTAATTTAAACATTTTCACGGCTGTTCATTTCGTTCTGGAGTAAATATTGAATGAGGATTACTTTCTGAAATTGAAACCGTACCGCTAGCAACGAATCGTAGATTCTTTGTAATTTGAAATTCGCATAGACAAGAAGGACAAAAAAAAAAAAACCCCACACACACACAAATAGATGAAAAAATTTTTATCCATCATCTGAAAATATGATTTCATTTTCTGTATAAATCATATTTTGTGTGATAAAAAAAACAAAAAAACAAACAAAAAAATTCGCGTGCATGCATGGGCGTTCGTTCTTGCTTGCTTATTAAATCAGTTGGCTTCATAACTTGTCTGGAGCGACTTTCATGAAAAAAAAATTGTCAGAGACAAAAACGTGAAACGAGAAGAAATTGTAATGTTGTCCGGAAACCTCAGTACCAACGCAGACAAAGAATAGAAAATAACTTTAACTGTTTTTTTTTTGGGGGGGGGGGAAGTGTACAACTGCATTTATTTCCTACTTGACTCGTTATCGCCGTGGCGTCCCTCAGGTGATCGTCTTCTCGAACGTGCCCTCGAGCGTCATCCACGCCTTTAATGTTATTCCCGTCTCTATAGGGATCTCCACTTTAGTATCTTTATTTTTTCCTACCGGTGACATCATTTCTCATCCATGCTACAGCGAGAGAGAGAGAGAGAGAGAGAGAGAGGAAAGAGAGAGAGGAAGATGGTGATAGGAATAAAGTAAGAAATTCTGATAAAAGAAAGCGAAAAAAAAACGGAAAAAAATGAAAGAGCTGAAGAAGGATAGAGTTAAATAGATTTGGGCGACATGAAGATTCCTAGCATTTTGAAGGATTATATAAACAGAATGGAACAAATTAAAATAAAACAGTCAAGAATATACATAGAATTTGTTTTTTTATCATGCTAATTGACTTTGGTTTCTGGATCATGTTGATATACCTAGGTTTCATCCTGTGTTTTGAAAAACTTTGACTTATCTTCTTTGCACATTTCCAAATTTGACCTCGAACACTCGACAAGTTTTCACTCTTGAAATCTTGACCACAACCTGGGAGTCTATTTGACAGATATCTTATACAAATGGTTATAAATCACAGTTTCATAAATCGTAGCCCCTGTACTAATAAGAAACACCAGAAATTCATCATCACTTTTGTTTTACTGAACAAAAAATGATCTTTTTTACAATATAGCTGAGATAATTGTTTGAATTTTGGTCACAAAATGAAGCTTTAATATAGTTCTCAATGACTAAAACTGCCATTTAACCATACATTCAAACACTACCGTGTTTAAATTATCTATCTATCTATCTATCTATCTATCTATCTATCTATCTATCTATCTATATATATATATATATATATATATATATATATAACTACATAATTTACTCACATAAAATTAATATACGGAAGTATAGATTTATGCGTAAACTTTAAGTATTTACTTCAAAAGTGCTCAATACGTAGGTAGAGCTACTTAGTAAGTTATAAAATGTATATGGCGATTAAGCTACACTGAATATTCCGCGTTTCATCCACTCTAGGACTGTTCAGGCTTATCAGTTAATCAGACTTATTCAGTGTAGCTTAATCGCCATATACATTATATATATATATATATATATATATATATATATATATATATATATATATATATATATAACTGTTCTTTTTGTGGGAAAGAATACAGCCAATATATATTATTATATATAGTCAAATTCACAATATTAAAAAGTATGTACTTCTATTTTCGCATAAAACTCTATGTTACAGATTTGTTTCGTAAGCAGTCTTCAACAAAAAGTAAAAATATGTTATCACTGTATTTTTTTAATGAAGCAAACACTTCAGACTATTCTATCGAGCAAGAAAACATATTCAAACGCATTCTTTTCATGCAACAAACAGTCAAACACATACATCTTATGTCGAGTGTGTCATTCTCGTTGTTGGTCAGGCCTTCATCTTTATATTTATTGTATTGCTTTCAAATATTGTGAAGTGAACTATATATATATATATCTTCTCTTCTTCTCTATATAAATAAAATGAACTCATTTTTCCCGTTTGATTTTGACATTAATAGGATTAAAAATCAAGATATTTCATGCAAATATAATATGCACAAACGGCAGAACAATATCTGAGGTGTGTTATAGGCTTATTATTTCTCAAATTCCTCGATAATCTTAGATTTCTATACTTTTTCGGCTGAGAAGTCACGGTCAAAATCGGTTAAGATCAATGGAAGTGGTAAAATATTTTCTCTCTAATAAATTCCTCCTTCCCCTGCCACCACTTAACACCGTTTGGGGATCGTTCACAAGTAACAGTTGAGAAGAGAACACCGGTTTGGCTTCGTAGTTCTTTCATGTGAAGTTATTTGAAATCACTAAACTAGGCTGCAGTGCTCTGTGGCGTAGTGGTTAGCGTGCTGGATAATTCACATTATATTTTCACGTTCGCGCCGACCTACCGTAGTCGTTTTTTTTTGTTTTTCCTAAACAACTGGAATGGACTTTTCTTGGTGGCCGAACTGTTAACGTTGCAGATGTTTTTTTTTTCACACTTTATTTTCCTACTTTTACTCATGACTCCGGGTTTGATCCTTCCTACTTACCTACCATAACATTTTTAACCCCCCGTCCCGGAAACAAACACTCGGGCAACGCCGGGTACCCCCGCTGGTATATATATATATATATATATATTCTCTGAATATCATTGAACACTAGACAAACATAATATATTTTGTATTGTACTATTTATATTATATTATTTGTTTATCCTGCTTTAACTTGAAAAAAACATTACTCTTGGAATTTTTACAAGGGAAACATTAATGTACACACGCATACACACACACAGACACACACACACACACACACACACACATATATATATATATATATATATATATATATATATATTTCACGATTCATAATTCCATAGGTGAAACAACCAATGAATTTTTAAGGAAGTTTATATAAGAGAACTCCATATGTTTATATGTTTTACAGGAGCGTTTATATATCTTTACACACTCATGAGTATGTTTCAGTTGACCAGTTATTAGCTAGAGACCTCTACAGGCGATGCTGCTTTTACAAAACAAATTTCATAGTAAAAATCGAAAAAGTTCACAATCTCTCTCTCTCTCTCTCTCTCTCTATATATATATATATATAGAGAGAGAGAGAGAGAGAGAGAGAAAATTAAAAGGAACAAACCGTATTATGTGTTCATCAACGTTTCGTCTTTATTTCGAGACTTCCTCTGGATGAATGAGATTAAGAAACAAAAAATACCAGTACAAAATATTTGAAAATGTTTCACGTGCACAGTGTGACGCAGTTCTATTTCAGAGAAACAGAAAAAAAAGACGTTGGAAATTCAAAAAGGAGGGGGAGGGCTGGCGCTGTGCACGTTAAGCATAATCAAATATTTTGTACTGGTATTTTTTGTTTCTTAATCTCATTCATCCAGAGGAAGTCTCGAAATAAAGACGAAACGTTGATGAACAGATAATACGGTTTGTACTTTTTTATTTTCTCTATTTTGTCGGAATACTATTTCCATCATTTTCATCATATATATATATATATATGTTTGTATATATATATACATATATATATATATATATATATATATATATAAGATAAAAATCTTGATATTGAAAATTTAATTAAATTATAAAACAATATTATAAACTTGTAAGGGAGCTATACAAAATTTATAAGAAAAATCTCATTCCATGGAGTTTCGAAGATTGCAATTCTTATCAGAAGAGGGAAGACGTCTTCAAAATATACAATAAATTTTGCAGCTTATTGCATCACAGGAAACAAACCATAAAAATGTGTCAAGCCATTTCACAGTTTTAGATAATTTGTAGGGATTCAAATAGATTGGGAAAGGAAGAAATGGGAAAGAGTGGAAGAACAAAAAGGATACGATAAACATCCAATGTGAAAGACGGTAATATCCAGTGCAGAAAAAACGAAAGTCGTTCCAAAAAAGTGCGCCATTTTTCGATTCAAATACTAAAGCATTGACGATCTCCGAAGATAGATTTAGTACCATTAAAATAAGCTATTATTTGTTCCAAAAATTTACTCTCCTAGATAGTCACAACCAGTATCGATATATTTTTCCAGTCTCTTTTTATTCCCCGATCGTAAAAGTCCAGAGCGCAATTTGTAACTCACATCTCTGTGCCCACTCTGTAATTCACGGACCCATCCCATAACTTTGCTCACGTCAACAGCTTCCGCTACATAAACGTTCAGCAGGCGCCGGTTGATTGGTTAAATTTCTTTTGGAATTCAATGACACATTTCTGTTTCTTACGCAAGTCCATTACAGAGGTTGATTTCTTAAAGTCTCACACCGTCAATATCTGCAACATAGAGGTGAAACCTTCAGTGAAAAATGCGTAACTTCTGTCGGTATTACGACACAATTTGCAACTCTATCTGGTCTATTACGGCGGAAAAATAGGAGGCATTACTTTAAAAACATCATGCATTAAACGATAAAAGAAATGCGTAACTCTTGGTGCTTCCTATGTAGGAAAAGACATAACTGAGCCAAGTTCCGTTGCTCTACTGCAATGACAAGTGTAACGGGCATCAATCATTGAACGCCTTTCATATATTTAACGTAGCCATCGATTAAAATTCTGTTTTCGAGTATAAGACTGACAGACGCCAGTAAACGACTTTACAAATCATCCGACAGACCAAGCTCTCCATGTACCTTATAACGCACCTAAACTAATGTTTTATCGGTTAAAAATAAAGAACCTAAAAAAATGGGACAACATGACGTCAGCGTTCGTCTGTAAATAACATTCAAAACGGAAAACGGCGACTCAACTGTATCAGATAAAACTTAGAGTAAAAACGACACAAGAAAATCTAAACAAAATGGTGGACGGACAAAAAAAAAAAAAGGGGGGGGAAGTAACTCTATTTTAAATCGCAAAACAAGAAGCAGGAATTACTTTTCCAACATTTTCTTTTCTATTTATAATTGTTCAGATATGGGTTGGAGGAAGCTATACGTACAGTAGTATAATAGAGACCGACTTGGCGTTTGCCGGGATTGATGAGAAACTCTATATCATTTTGTTTCATCATTTTTAATTAGCATGTCACAGGCATAAAAGTGTTAAATAATAATTGATTCTTATTGGATTACGGTTTAATCAGCACAATTACAAATTGCGAATTATTTTCGGGTTTGGTTAACTGAAAGAGAGCAAGCTGGTTCACTGTATTAATCGAATCAAAACTCTAACGACAAGTAACAATTAGGTACCTCATGAATTGTGCTTAGAAATAATGAAATCGCAATAGACCGAGGAAGTCATTGTCATAATAACTCTGAAAAAAAAATTCAGATTAAAATTACATGCCACATAAACCTGTTTCGGTATAAGAAATGTACTTCCACTATTCTATACAAGGAAATGTTTCTGGTTGTGTGTCTATGTGTGTGTGAGTTCGTTTCTTATGGATTCCAAAACGGCTGGGTCGGATTTTATGAAATTTCACACGAAGGTATTTTATGTGTTGGCAGTGGTCTTAGATATGTATTCGATATGTATCGATAATCGATAATCAACATTCGATGAAAGAAGGATCAGGCGATTTTTATCAACGTTAACAAATTACACAGCCTGGCATCACTAGTAGATTTGAAAAGTTTTATTACCATATTTTAGGTGTGTGTATAGATCTATATCTATCTATCTATATATATATATATGTATATATATATATATATATATATAATATAAAGCTGAATGTGTGTGTGTGTGTGTCTGGTTACGAATAGTCTCCTATATGGTTGACTATTTAAAAAAAAAACTGATTAAATATAATGATAGAAGATGCATCGAAACACAGTAATGGGTATGTTTGATCTGGCAGAACGGTGGTTCATTAAAATTGATGGGGTCTGCGTTCGTACCAAGCCTCCATATAATGGAAATAGGCACCCACTTTAATAAGGACTTTTCATATCTATCTGCGTAAGTATACTTTGATAATTATGTTTCAGTTTGAGGAAATATGGTATAATAAAATTATGGGGTGTTCGTTCGTGCCTGACCTCCATAGAATGGAAATATGTCACAAATGTTTTTTAATATAGATCCATAGAATATTGTGATAAGTGTTTCAGTGTGAACAGGTATGGTATAAAAAATTATGGGGTTTATCTATTTTATTTTTACTTTCGTCATATTTTGCTTTGGTTTAATACCCCAAATTCGAAGCAATCTCATGACAACCCTTCCTTTTCATAATCTATCATACTTTCATAAATCAAAGTCCATTTTCTGTACGCTGTTTTTGAACCCAGTCAACGATGGGTACTTTTGCTAGTATATATATATATATATATATATATATATATATATATATATATATATATATATAAAGTTTTAATTTTCTTTTTCTTGTAATAAGATCTATTTCTATTGCGTATTGAGCTTTTTAAATTTGGTTGGGAGTAATTTTTTCTACATATAAATACTGTTATTTATATTAGTTTGAAGTTTATATATATACGGGGGGCGTGCAAAAAGTAATACCCCTGACCCACTTCCCATAGCAGTAGAGCAACGAAACTTGGCACAGTTATTAGTCTTTTTCTACAAAGGAACTACACAGAGTCATGCATTTCTTCCATCGTTTGATGCAGCTCTGGAGACCGTTTTTGTAGAAAACCCCAGCTTGGTCCCCAACCACGACGTGACTTCAGAAATAAAGGCTGCACCATTTGCGAAACGCTTTTTTTTTTTTTTACACAGTTATCACCACTTATCAAGGCCCGGAAGCCACTCAGGGATAAGGGTTATTGCAAGTACATTACGTATGTGTAGAGATTTGATGAAGTGTTTACTGGAGGGGGCGGTTTATTAGGAATTTGTTAACATTGGACTTGAAGACATCCAAGTTGTAGTCCGGTGGGAAGCAGGCAGACGGAAGAGAGTTCCACAAGCGTGCAGTTCTAAGAAAGAAGCTTTGTTCATGGAATCCACGTTTTGATTTAGGCACAGATAAAGAGTGGGGGAAATTCTTCACAGTGGATTCGGCTAGACAGGTGTTTTTCGTGAAAGATTGGCGAGGGGGGACCAGAGATTGGAGTTTAGACGAGCACCTGCCATGGAAATAACTATAAAACAAGGATAGGCTCGCAACGTCTCTTCTGTGGGAGAGAGGTTGCAGGGTAGAGAAAAGAGCATCCGCCACTAAGCCACGAAGTCTATTTTGTACTCTGTCAAGGCAGGAAAGGCTGTTTTTGGCAGCTCCTGCCCAGATATGGCAGCAGTATTCCATCCTTGGACGTACTTGGCTTTTATATAGATAGAGAATTGCATCAGTAGTGATATATCTTCTGGAGCGGTAGAAGGATCCCACCATCTTTCCAGCGACCTTGGCAACAGACTTGATGTACGTGTTCCATTTCAGATCAGGAGTAAAGGTCAAACCCAGAAGCTTGTCAAAACACGGGGCCTCTCCCAGACGAGAGCCATCCATCACAATTGATGCCAGCTGGGGATCAGAACGTTGATAATGTAAGGATAGGAGTTTGGTTTTGGATGCATTAAAGGTAACCAGCCACACCTTCCCCCACTGAACCACTCGCTCGAGATCAGAGGAGAGAGAATCAGAGAGAACTTTGTCATTTACAGCCTTTGATGTGTTGCCGTAGATTGTCGTGTAATCAACATAGATGTCAACAAATTATTTAAGTATGTGTTTAGGGAGGTCATTGATGTAGATCAGGAAGAGAGTTGGGCCTAGGATTGACCCCTGAGGGACTCCAGCATTTATATTGCAGGCCTCCGATTTTTGTCCATCTACCACTACTCATTATGAGCCTATCGGAGAGAAATGATTTAATGATTGAGAAAACATTTCCAGTTATACCGTAGCTGGAAATCTTGTGAAGTAGACCCTTATGCCATACCTTGTCGAAGGCCTTTGATATGTCAAGAGCAATTGCCCTAGAAAGGAAGCCTTTGTCAAGAGATTCACTAATCCTGTGGGATATAACCGTCAGCACATCTGCGGTAGATCTTGCAGAGCGGAAACCATATTGTGTGTCTCTAAGAAGGTTATTCCTGCTGAGGTGGTTGACTATTTCTCTATTTAATATGGATTCCAGCAACTTACTCATAACACACAGGAGACTTATTGGTCTGTATTGAGAGGGAGATGACTTATCACCTGAATTCTTAAATACAGGGCAAACTGATGAGGTCTTCCAGGGAGTCGGAAAACACTTCTCCTTAAGGCAGCGCTTAAATAGTTTCGTAAGTATGGGAGAAAGTTCTGGTTGAAGCTTTCCTTTCAAAAATAACTTCATGGCTGGGAAGAGGTGAAAGTCAGGGGGGCAAGGTCAGAAGAGTAGGGAGAATGTGGAAGGACTTCATAACCACATACCCGTGCTTCTGATCTGGTGACATGCGAGTTTTGGACCGGAGTGTTATCCTGCAGGAGGAGGGTAACTTTGCTGATCTTGCCCCGCTTCTTGATTTTGATAGTTTCCCTTAATTTCCTCAAAAGGGAAGCATAATAGGTTCCTGTAATTTTAGTACCCTTTTCCATGAAATCTGTCATCACTACTCCGTTCTGGTCCCAGAAGACTGTGAGCATGACCTTGCCAGCGAAGGGCTGCACCCTTGCCTTCTTTGGAGGTTGTGAGTCCAAGTGCTTCCACTGCATTGACTGGGCTTTGGTTTCTGGATCATAGTGGTGGTCTCAGGTTTCATCCTGTGTAATCAGTCTTTTTAAAACCTTTGACTCATCTTCTTGGTACATATCCAAATTCATCCTCGAGCACTGGAATGGTGAGGGCAACCTGGGAATCCATTTGGCAAACACATTATGCATATGCAAATGGTTATGAATAATAGTTTCCAAAGACTCTGTACGAATCTTGACATCTTGGACGATTTGGCGAATAGTAATGCGCCGATCAGACAACTGGAAGTGAGTCATGGGCATTACTTATTGCAAGCCCCTCGTATATGTATGCATATATATATATATATATATATATATATATATATATATATATATGTAAAAGAGATTTAGAAGGCTGTCACAATGCGAGGAATGAATTATAGTCGCTGTTGGTAAGAGGAGACGAGAACAAGTGGCGATTTACAAATCAATAAGTACATATATATATATATGTTTTATTATTATTATTATTATTATTATTTTTAATATATATATTTATTCAGTTTTATGGCAAAATGTCTTACTTGTTTTCATGCGACGTGTTCCATAATAATTTCGGAAAAATTTTCCCTTTTCAACTTCCGGCCCTTCATCCAGCATGCTTTGAATCGACCTGTTACGCACACCATTTGAAAAGGGAAAATTTTTCCCCCAAAAAAATTTTCCGAAATTATTATGGAACACGTCGCATGAAAACAAGTAAGACATTTTGCCATACAACTGAATAAATATATATATTTAAAAATAATAATAATAATAATAAAACATATATATATATATATATATATGTACTTATTGATTTGTAAATCGCCACTTGTGCTCGTCTCCTCTTACCAACAGCGACTATAATTCATTCCTCGCATTGTGACAGCCTTCCAAATCTCTTTTACATACCTATCCCACACAATGCTTCCAGCAAACTACATATCAATCCTATATATATATATATATGAAATGGTTCCAAAAGTAATGCTTCACATTTTTCAACTAAAAAACTAAAACGTTGAAGAGCTACGAAGATAGAGGTAGTACAATTAAACGGGGCGACTTTTGTGCTTCGAAATTTATTTTTCTACATAGTTACCACAATTCTCAATGCACTTTTGCAGGCCTCTTTTGATATCTTAGTTGAAAAAATTAAGAGCGCGCTTTGTCGCCCACATCTTTATGTCGACCGTAAGTTTCCGACGTTCTACGCTAAGAGAAGATCGGAGATTATATGGGTTAAAACGTGTAACCCGTCATCAGCGTAGAAATCCGAAAATCTCGAGCAACGGAAATGTTTTTTTTTTTTTTTTTATATTGATTTTAATTTATAAGTTTATGATTTTTTTTTCAAAGGCTTGAAGTGATTAGCAATTTCCAAGATGGCTACGAACGAATTCATTTGAATTGCTTCGTTTAAGTCGGACTTAAATTCACGGTCAATGTTATCAAAAATAAAAGCCGTTGGAATACATTTTGTTTTATAAAAAAAAATCCAATTCACGAAAATAAACTGAAAACTATTTCAAGCGAAGCAAACAAATCCATTCAATATGGAACTTTTATTTTTAATATTCAGCTAGTAGGGCTACTGATAATGTCCGGGCAAATAATGTTGCAAAGCTTTTATCTATTTCCTTTCTTCCATCCTCCCCACCTGCCTTCTTTGTTCGCTCTGTTTCTATCCTTGTAGAACATGAATCGAGTCGGCGAAACGGAAATGATTTTTGAAAAAATAAATCAGATATTTCCCTTTATCTGATAATTGCGTATACTTCTTGATAACATTAAATGATATACTTCTTGATAACATTAAATCATAGACTTCTTGATAACATTAAATGATATACTTCTTGATAACATTAAATCATAGACTTCTTGATACCATTAAATTATATACTTCTTGATACCATTAAATGATAAACTTCTTGATAACATTAAATGCTATACTTCTTGATAACATTAAATTATATACTTCTTGATACCATTAAATGATATACTTCTTGATAACATTAAATAATATACTTCTTGATACCATTAAATAATATACTTCTTGATTAGATTAAATTATATACTTTTTGATAACATTAGATTATATACTTCTTGATAACATTAAACGATAAACTTCTTGATAACATTAAAGGGTATACTTCTTGATAACATTAAATTATATAAATTGAACTTTGACTCACCATGACCAAAGAACATTTGTTTTAAATGTAGATATCATATTTCCGGGGTTACGTCGATTAAAAATAAAATAGAAACATTGTGAAGGTTTCCTGACTATTTTTCAAGTGTTAGCGAACCATATTTACAGACGATTGCAGTTTATATTATAGATTATTTTGGGCGATTTCAGTGATGATGATGATGATGATGATGATGATGATGATGATGATGATTAAAGACAGATCAACGTTAAAATTAACAACATATTTAGTAACAGCTTAGTGCTATTATTTTTACTATAATTTTATTTTTAGTAATGTTATCAGGACAAGTGAACATGCGCCTTACTAATTATTATTTTTTATTTCGTGATATAGTTCAGAAAAGAAGGTATTTCTCTGTTATTCATAGCAAACATTACATTCCTTCTAGTGTTTGTGTACATCCAGCATTTTTTATAAATAATCCATTATACGATGTGTGTTTAATAAGTAATGTCACTGACCCGTTTTACTTCTCGGAAATAATTGAACATTTGGATGTGATATGAGTTATATGGCAAGTTACAGTTCTGAATCAATCATGGTTTCGGTATTACAGGCTACGTGTTAAATGGGAGCTATTAAGTGTCGCGCAGTGATCGGGTTTTTGAATTTGACAGTAACCTTTAATTCAAACATTCTTTCAACTTATTTGTTATTTATTATTATTCAGAACAAATGACACCTATATTACATTACATTTTATACTAGATGTCTTTAGTAGTCGTTCCAACTAAACTGCTGATTTGAGTTGGTTTAATCTCGATCTGTTTAAAATTTTGTTCGTCCCATTTATAATCTGCCATACTTGATTTTCAAGTATTTTGCAAACGATTACTTTCAGTGGGTGACACATGTTTCACCGTTATGCCATGGCTTTATAAATAGAGGACATGATTCGCATATGATACTTCGAAGTGTTGAATTGCTTCTGAATTCTGTTCTGATGTCATATAAATTACGTAGTCTTTTATTACTTTACGACAAGGCCTGCATATTGTATAACAATTGGTGTGAGTTTTCAATTGACATCTTTTGTGTTTAGTTCAGATCTCTTAGAGCTAGTGTGATATTCTCTGGATAGATGTTTCGCTGGTTGATGACCCTTAAAGTGTCTATCCTTTCTTGATATACATTATTGTTACGATTTGCTAAGCTTCGCAGAAAACAGACAATTCTTTGGTGTACATTATATGAATAAGTAGAGGGTTATAGCTTACGGATTGTCTAATTAAATTGAATTTCTATATACAGATTACATAAACCTCTCGCTCTCTCACTTTCTTTCACTCTCTTCATCTCTAACAAGCTCTCTCTTTCTCTCCCTGTCTCTCTGTCTCTGTCTGTCTGTCCGTCTGTTTGTCTGTCTGTCTGTCTCTCTCTCTCTCTATATCTCTCTCTCTCTCTCTCTCTCTATATATATATATATTTTTTTACATAGGCATCACCACATTATCAAGGCCAAGACGCCACTCAAGGATAAGGGTTAAAGAGTGTACAGTAGAAATTGGGCATTATAGTAATCATTAGTAATGTAAATTTGGTAAAGTTGATAACTTATATGGAACGGCTCATCAAGAACTTATTTACGTTAGACTTGAAGACAACCATATTGTAGTCAGCCGGAAAGCAGGAAAACGGAAGACAATTCCACAGGCGTGCAGTTCTAAGAAAAAAACCTTGTTCATGGAATCTACGTTTAGGTTTAGGCACAGATAAAGAGTGGGGGAAATTTTTGATAGTGTTTACAGCTAGACGAGTGTTTCTTGTAAAAGTTTGGCGAGGGGGGACCATAGATTGAAGCTCATTCGAACACTTTCCATGAAAATAACGATACATCAGAGACAAACTCGCAACATCTCTTCTGTGAGATAAAGGTTGTAAGGAAGAGAAAAGGACATCTCCTACGAGGCTACGGAGTCTATTTTGAACTCTTTCAAGGCAGGCCAAGTCCTTTCTAGCAGCTCTTGCCCATATGTGGCAACAGTATTTCATCCTTGGACGTACCTGGCTCTTATATAGATAGAGAATAGCATCAGCAGTGAGATATCTACCGGATCGATAGAAAGACCCCACCATTTTTCCAGTGGCCTTGCCAACAGATTTGATGTACGTGTTCCATTTAAGATCAGGAGTAATGGTCAAGCCAAGAAGTTTGTCAAAACTTGAGGCCTCCTGAAGACGAGAGCCATTCATTCAATTGATGTCAGATGTGGATCAGAATGTTGATGATGTAAAGAGAGAAGCTTGGTTTTAGATGCATTAAAAGTAACCAGCCATTCTTTACCCCATTGTACTACATATATATATATATATATATATATATATATATATATATATATAT
Source organism: Euprymna scolopes (assembly GCF_053919585.1). NCBI lineage: Eukaryota > Metazoa > Mollusca > Cephalopoda > Sepiida > Sepiolidae > Euprymna > Euprymna scolopes. The sequence continues at coordinate 897,007 of NC_136516.1, forward strand.
ATATAAGTGAACGCGCCTGTGTGTCTGCCTCTGTGTCTGAGATTTAGGAAAATATTTGTGATCGGTTTTCTGCCAGAGATTTGGCTATTAAGGGGTTAAAGTTAAACGATTTGACCTCTGAGAACTCTACCAAACTCCTCCGACAATTTTGGGTCTAAACACTTGAAATTTTAGGTATAGGTTCCTTGGACAGGAACTTAATAACTTGATTTGAGCCCTAAACAATAAATGTTAAGGGGTCATAAACGGGTCAATGTAAAAAAAAAAATGACCTCTGCTGTCTCTACCGAACTATTCAGACAATTTCTGGTCTAAACATTTGAAAATTGATATAAACGGTATTCAGAGATAGGGCAAGCTTTATAATCGGTTTGGGTCGAAAATTTTTAGTTACCAATATATACATATTTCGACAGAGGCAACAGATTTTACCAAGATTGGTAACATTTTCAAGGTCGACCTTTCAGACGACAAATTTCGAAAAATTGGCTAAAAACATTAATTTCTTCGCCCTCAACTGGGCACTTTTATACAGGGACGTCGCCTTTTTCGCCGATATTTTAGAAAGTCATCCTCTCCTTTAGATGGTCTAGCCTTAATAAAAACCCATGTCACTTCCAGTTTGGCGGTGTTCGAAACATCAAAGACGTCACGTTTTTCCCGTTCTTTTCCTCCTTCGCAGTACGGGTTCGAGCCTGGCTTCCTACTACCACATTTCTCTTTGCTCAATATACACATCCAAACACCCGGGCAACGCCGGGCTGAAATGCTAGTATATATATATATATATATATATATATATATACTAGCAGAAGTACCCGTCGTTGACGGGGTTCAAAAACAGCCTACAGAAAATGGACTGTGATTGATGAAAATATGATAGGTTATGAAAAGAAGGGGGTTGTAAAGATATAGGTTTCATACTCAAAAATTTTACCCTAAGCAAAATATGATGAAAGTAAAGATAATTTTTGCGAAAATATATATTTTTTATATCAACTTTATTTCCATTCGTAGCCAAGATTGACCAACAAATGTTATATATATACCAATATAATTATACAAGAAATAAATGTTACCATTTATGGTAGAATATTTTATTGGTGTGAATTTTTAAGTAGTTTGTAAAAAATGTTTTGTTTTTTTAAATTCACGAACCGGTTTAAAAAATCGAAATGGCAGTGACTTTGAAATAGAAAGCCTCGTTTTCAATTGTAAGGCGGGGCACCTAAGCATTCTGTATTAACAATTTAAGAGTGTTCCGTCAACGTAAGGAATATTTATAAACATATTTTAATGTTTTCGGTTTTTTGTGCTTAAGGAATATTCGATTATGGCATGTGTAGTTTATATAAAAATTAATTTAAGTAGTTATCGCCTCAAATTTCCTTTTAATTTCGTTTCGCTGAAATTATTTCAAGTGAAGAGCATAAAACTATTTAAAAAACATAAACTGAACTTTTATTGACTATGGTAATATTTATTTCTTGTATATTTATTTTTTCGGTTAGTTGTTTGTTGGCTTTTCTGCTAAACACTCTTACTACATAATATCGACGAAATATCGAAAAACAAAGAAACAAAAACAGTTTTGAAAAATAATGAAGCTTTACTTAATTTAGTAAAATAATCTGAAACAGCAAAATGGGATATTAAAAAAGTAAACATGTAATTTAGGTTTTTAAAGCAAAGAATCGATATAAATATGAATAAGGAGAAAATGGCGCCCTTTTCTAAGCAGAACAGCTTCCTTTCAGTTTTACAGCATTTAAAGGTGTACTATTGCGCCGTCGGATTCAGGGTTGTACTATTGTAATGTAAAGAACACACAGAAAGGGTTGTAATCAACTGAATTCCTTCTAGTACACTGACGAAAAAGCTTAAACAGATATATAAATAAAAATAAAAAAGTTATCTAAATGTTTTTAAAAAGACATGTAATCACGTGAGCAGGATTTTCCCTTCTTTTGACACGATAACAAGTAACGTTCTTATTTTTTAAAATCATTTATCTATTTATCTATATTCGAAAGAGTACCGTGTGCAAGTGGAGAAGGAAAAAACAGAGTTATGCAAAATTTGTGTCGAAAATTGTTTAAAGTTCCGACTTTTTTTCTTTTTTGCTTTCACTTTAATAAGAACGTAAATTTATGAGGTGAATTTATTCGACACAATATGATTACACTCAAAATAATAAATAAAAGCCGAAGTGAATTAAGATTAAAGTTAAGGTGTTATTGTGGACCCTCAACCCTTTAAAAAATCTTTGTTAAACTTTGTGACATATTTCCATTCTATGGAGGTCAGGCACGAGCGAACATCCAATACTTTTATTATACTATATTTCTTCAAATTGAAACATGCTTATGAAGGTATACTTACGCAAATAAATATGAAACATCTTCGTTAAAGTTTGTGCCATATTTCCATGGAGTACAGGCGCGAACGCAGATCCCAAAATTTTATAATACCATCCCTATTTAAGTTGAAACATCCTTATCAAAGTATTCTTATGTACATCTATATCAAAAACACCTGTAAACGTTTTTTTTCATGTTTTATTTCTATACTTTGGGGGCTAGGCGCGAACGCAGACCCCACAATTTTAATGAACCAACGTTCTACCAGATCAAAGATACCTATTTCTAATCCTCGATGCATCTATCATTATATGTAATCAGTTTTTTTAAAACCATATAGGAGCCTATTCGTGAATAGACACACACACAGACGTTCAGCTTTATATATATATATATATATATATATATATACATAGACACGCACACACACACACACACACACATATATATATATATATAAGTGTGGAATGATAAAAGCGTCGACCTTTAAGAAAACAACATTACAACTTTATTTTAAAACATTTATTGTAAAGATCACTTCAGTTGACTTGACTATTTAGTAGAACTGACATCTATTAAATGTAGCCGCCTTCAACCTCAGTAACCGCTGATATACAGATCCGGAACTGGGACA
>NC_136516.1:905000-940000 GCF_053919585.1 Euprymna scolopes
AGCTAAACTGAATGCAACTGTTTAAAGAAACCATACTTCATTTCATTCGCCTTTTATTCCTTTACCTGGAAAACGCACACATGATATATACTGACTGAGACTAGTAAAACAATAGAGAAAAAAGAATGGTGCATATATATATATATATATATATATATATATATATATATATATATATATATATGGTGCATATATATATATATATATATATATATATATATATATATATATATATATATATATATATACTAGCATGGGTGCCCAGCGTTGCTCGTGTGTTTGGAGGTGTATGCTGAGCAAAAAAAAAAAAAAAACCCAAAACGGTCAATTTTTTTAAAAACTTGACCCCTATTTTGACCTCTTAAAATTTATTGTTTGGGGCTCAAATCGAGTTATTAAGTTAGATCCATGCCCAAGGAACCTATATCTAAAATTTCAAGCGTTTAGACGCCAAAGTTTCGGAGGAGTTTGGTAGAGTTCTCAACAGTCAAATCGTTGAACTTTGACCCCTTAACAGCGAGATTTCTGGCCGAAAACGGATCACATAGATTTTTACCTGTTCATATTTGACATATTTGAAGTATCCTAGTGTTCAATTCAACTTGATTGAAGTACTATAGTGTCGATTAAAAAAGAAATACATGTAAATCGAGAAGGCAGGAGAAACTCTGCAACAAAACATGAGCTTAAGACCAGTATAAAATATTCACATTTATGAATCTTTAATCGTAAAATATCCACATTTTAGCCTTTCGAATTGTTGTTCCTATGTTATACAACGCAACATTTAGTCCATATACCCCGAGTCTCTTTTAGTGATGGTCAGGAGCTCATAAATATCAACTTTTCTAGTTTATCCAATCGGGAAATCGAGCGCAGATTGAAATGTGTGGGGAAAACGGTACGAATGACCGTGCACAAAAAAAAAAAAAACACAAAACAAAACACCGGCAGTGTGCGTGATGCCTCCAAATCTGTTCGTCCTAGAGTTACTTCTTACAGGGAAGACAGTGGTATCAATATTCAGTCTTAGACACAGATTTCAAACGGACCCCCAAATCAGCAACAGTATAAATGTTATTAAAAAGTGTTCTCTTTCTACGGTTAAGAACAGATTGAATGAATTTTACTTGCAAAGCTGTATTCCAAGACGCAAGTCAAAGATTTCTGTAAAGAACAGAAAACGCCGTCTAGATTTCGGCAGATTCAATGAAAATCATAACACTTGTTTTTGATAAAAAGTAATTTTTTGCAACGAAAGTAAGTCCAATAGTCTAAACAGTAATGGTAGGCAGTACGTCCGCCGAAGGAAAGACGAAGGATTTAATCCTGAGTGCACAGTTTCAACACTGGAGGTGGTAGAGATTCGGTTTTGATGTGGGGCGTTATTAATGCCAATAGTTCAGGGCGTATAGTATGCTTGCAAGGTTTAATTAATTCAACCAAGTAAATTAATATGTGGACGTAGCATTGTCTAAGCAACTTTTGTCGGAATTTGTATGAAGAGCATTGGCATTCTGTGTTTGGATTTGCCTTCATAATCTCCAGACCTCAATCCTATCGAAAACGTATAACATTATATCAAGCGTATGCTAGGCAATGAAAAACCTTCAAATTTGGAAGAACTTTGCACAAAAATTTAAGAGAAATGGGATGCTCTTTCACTGGAGCATTGCCGCAGACTAATTCAAGAGAATACTCCGGAATTTGCAGGCTGTAAATTTGCAGAAGGGCTATGCCACTAAATAAAAACTAGTTCATGGGGTTCCTGTTGTATGTTTTGTTGCATTTAAATGCCAATTATCCATTGGGCGGAGTTTCTGTTGTGCCGTCTCGAATTTGAAATAATTTCTTTTAAAGTGAAGGTACCACAAGGATGCTTCAATTAAAAATCAAATATGAACATGTAAAATTATAGAGGAATAAAAGGATAATAAAATGTGGTTCTGGTTGTTAAAACAGTTATATTCAATTTAGCTTATATTTGAAAATTTAAAAAAAATGATGAGTACCACTTTCTTTTTGGCGGTACTCTATATATATATATATATATATATATATATATATATATTGAGTAAGATAATTGATAATTTATAATTAAAATTAAAATTTTTAAATCGGTTTCATAAGGAAGAACACACAAAATCAATAAATTGTACGATCGTTTGGGAAACGATGTTTTTATTGTTATAGACAAAAAAACTATATGATAGAATTATTGTCCAAGGCTCATTGCCTATCACAATAAAAACATCGTTTCCGAAACGATCGTACAATTTATTGATTTTGTGTGTTCTTCCTTATGAAACCGATTTTTAATTTTTAATTTTAATTATAAATTATCAATCATCTTACTCAATATTAAATCTATCGAGCTTATTATATATCTACATGTTATAAGGGACATAATTACGGATAGCACCGGATACGAAACGGTGTATAAAAGAGCGTCTTGCATTGTCTTGGAGTCAGTTCAGTGGTACGCACTAGACCGACCGTCTCACGGCTTACACTCTCCAAGTGTAGTCAGGATTAACCAAGCTCCCAGGACGAGCGTTCCGCTCACACACGTTAAGTTACCTTTTTCCTTTACCTTCATTTACGCGTATATCAACTTCAAGGCGAGCAGCCATTTTGTATTGTGTATTATTTCGAAGTACGAATAAACCTTTTTGTTACGCATTCCACTCGGCGTATTTTGTCATGTTATTATATACCGTCAAAACGGGATATAACAGTTGGCGACAAGGATGATTCTTATCTCTTAACAGAGATAAATTACCGTACTAATAGGACTGTGTACTATTCAAATTTACAAAGATTTCGTTACTGCAAAGAACTATTCGAAATTGTCTTACATAAAGTACAGATTTCTCCGATATGAAATCACAGAAAGGTAATAAAATTGTACTTGAAAGATATTGACAAGGTAAAGTGAACTGTATTTATATTTTTTGAAGAAAAAAATATGTAAGGAACGCAGGCGGAATTCGAACCCGGCGCCTTTGGATTACGTTTTTTTGGGGAAAAAAGAACTTTTACGATTTTTTTGTTTCTCTAAATTAAACAGACTATTGTTATAATTTTTTTTTTCTTTCGTGCAACCGTATTTTTGTTGAAAAACAGTTTGCTCATTTTCGGGCATTATTCGTTGTGTAAATTTGAAAAGTATTATTGTGTAAAATTACGTTTAGGCAGAATTACTATTGCTAAATTATATGAACTGTGTGGAAACATTTATTCTTGCAAGACTTGTTGCTAATTGGCGAAAAACGTATACTTACGAAATTTTGTGGAATCATTGTTGTAAATTTTAGAAAGACATTTTTTTTTAATTATGGAACAATTGGCTGAGTTGACGAAAGTGCTAACTCTTAGCGTTCAGGAACAGTCAAAAATGACACAACAATTCTTAGTGCAACAACAACAGCTGCAACAACAACAGCAAGAAATGACACAAAAAACTTTAGAGGCACAACAAGAACAAACAAAAATACTTCAACGCCAAATGTCGACTCAACAAAAGAATTTGGAAAAATTAATTCAAACCTCGACAACTGAGAAAAAAAACGAATTTTTCTGCAGAAGGTATTTCAAATTCTTTGTCGGAATTTCACTACTCTCCCGATACTGGCGTTACATTTCCAGCATACTATAGAAGGTATGAAACAGTTTTTACAAACAGGTGTTCGGATTGGACCGACGAAGAAAAAGTCACGCTGTTGCTCCAAAATTTGGGTACTGACGAAAACACTAAGTACGCTAACTTAATTTTACCCCAAAAAACCGGAGGAAGTGACCTTTGAAGAGACAATCAATACGTTGTCTAGAATATTTGATAAAAGAGATAGCCTTTTCCACTCTAGATATAAATGTTTGAATTTACAGAAATCGGAATCTGAAGACTATTTAGAGTATGCTTGTATTGTAAATTGCTTATGTGAATCATTTAAATTAAATGAAATTTCTGCGGATTTATTTAAATGTTTAATCTTTGTACAGGGACTCACAGAAGCAAGGGACAAAGATATCAGATCCCGGATCCTGACAATTATGGAGTCGGACCCAAATATAACTTTACAAAAAGTTACCGAGGAATGTCAACGTCTCATTAATATCAAGAGAGACAACACCCGCATTGAAGAAAAAAGCGTTTACAAGGTACAACATGTAAAAAGGCAAAGGACCCCTAGAACTTACAAGACCCAAGAACAAAGGACCCCTAGAATGCACAAGTACCAAAATTGTGAATGTTGCGGAAGTACGAGACACACCAAAAAGACCTGCTGGTTCAGGAATAAGAGATGTTACGAATGTGGGTTCAAAGGCCACAAGGGAACGTACTGTGACCAGAAGAAAAAAACGAAAGGCTGACAAAGTGAATGCGCTTCGCACAAGGAAAGAGAAAAGTTGCGAAAGGCGTAAGTATGTAAGTGTTCACATAAATGGACATCCTGTAACATTACTCCTGGGTAGTGGTTCGGACATCAGCATCATAGATGAAGATATCTGGAGAAGGATCGGTCGACCCGAATTAATGGAAACCAGCAAGATGGCGAGGAGTGTGTGCGGCAAAAAGTTGGAATTTAAAGGAGAACTGAGGTGCAACGTGATATTTGATGGTCAGACACGCACGTCCAAAGTGTACGTTGTTCCAGGAAGGAACACAAGTCTGTTTGGAGTGGATTGGTTTGTCCCGTTTAACTTATGGGAGCGACCAGTTAATTCTTTTTGTAATAGGTTGAACACAGAGAAAGCAAACCAAGTGGAAGATTTTCTGGACGATGTAAAAGCAGAATTTCCAAGGGGTTTTGCTGAAGGACTTGGACATTGTGTGAAAGTAGAAGCCAAATTTGAAGTGAAGAAAGATGCCACCCCAGTGTTCAAACCTAAAAGAAATGTACCGTTTTCATCGATGGACGCAATCGAGAAGGAGTTGGAAAGACTTCAACAGTTAGAGGTTATTGAAAAAGTTGACCATACGGATTGGGCCAGCCCGACGGTATATGTGAAGAAAAAAAAAAAAATCAGGGTCTGTGTGGACTTCTCAACAGGCCTTAATGACTGTTTAAAGGACCACAATTATCCCCTTCCGTCGGCAGAAGATCTATTCTCAAAACTAAACGGAGGAAAAAATTTTTCCAAGATAGACCTCTCAGACGCGTACTTGCAAATCAAAGTCAATGATGAATGTTCAAAGTACCTGTGCATTAATACGCACAAGGGTATTTTCAAGCTAAAGAGGCTTCCTTTTGGCTTAAAGGTCGCCCCTGCTTTGTTTCAACAGCTAATGGATACGATGCTTGCAGGGTTGGAATTTGCGATGGCATACCTTGACGATATCTTGATAAAGAGCAGTAATTTGCAAGAGCACAAGAAGCACGTGAGAGAAGTACTTAAGAGAATAGAGGGGTTTGGTTTCAGATTGAGTCCGGAGAAATGTGATTTCTTCATGAAAAGGATCAAATACCTGGGTCAAATAATTGACAAAGATGGACGAAGGCCAGATCCACAACGGACCGAAGCAATTGATAAGATGCCTGCCCCAGACTCAGTATAAAAACTACAGTCATTTCTGGGATTGGTACAATACTATGCGATATACATCCCTAATGTACATAATTTGAGAGCTCCTCTTAACGAGCTACTAAAAAAAGGCAGTAGATGGAATTGGACAAAGGAATGTGAGTCTGCTTTCCAGAAAATTAAGAAATGTTTACTATCAGATCTGGCATTAGCACATTTCGATACAGAGAAAGAGATTGTACTAGCAACGGACGCCAGTGATTAGAGTTGGTGCTGCATTACTCCACAAGTATGAGGATGGAACAACAAAAGCAATCTCTCACGCGTCAAGAACTTTGATTGCAGCTGAGAAAAACTACAGCCAGATTGAAAAGGAGGCTCTCTCAATAATATTTGGAGTCAAAAAGTTTAACCGTTTTCTCCATGGACGAAACTTCATATTACAGACGGATCATAAACCACTAATCACGATATTTGGATCGAAGAAAGGCATCCCTACGCATACTGCAAATCGACTACAGCGATGGGCTGTAACTCTCTTAAACTATCAGTTTAAGATGGATCCAAAAAAGTTAGCACACGCGGATGCACTGTCAATGTTGATTCCAAAAAGAAATGAAAGTTTCGAAGAGACGGTAATTGCAGCTCTTAAAGATGAAAGCGAATGCTCAAATTCAATATGCAATATGATCCGTGAACTCCCGGTAACTCTAGAAGAGATTAAAAGAGAAGCTGCAAAAGACGTTTTTAAAAAGCAAATGAAAAATCAAGTAGGACGGACGGAAAGAAATAAGATGGCAAGAGAAATTACACTTTTTTCCATTTGCGAAGATGTGCTTATGTATGCCGATAGAATCGTAATTCCACAGGAATTACGAAAAAGAATTCTAAACGAATTTCACACAGGTCATCCTGGCATTTCAAGGATGAAATCCCTAATTAGAGGTTACGTGTATTGGCCTGGTATGGATAAAGAGGTGGAAAACTGTGTCAAAGCGAGCAAAGGATGTCAGTTAGCAGCCCGAGATCCGCCTGTAAAAACGACCCCGTGGCCGAAGACGGACTTGCCCTGGTCACGACTGCATATTGATTATGCCGGACCCCTAAAAGGTTTTTTTTACTTAATTGTAGTGGACTCTTTCTCCAAATGGCCGGAGATATTCAAGATCAGACATCCAACATCAAGGAACACTGTAAGTGCACTTGACGAAATTTTCAGCCGGTTTGGTGTACCAAAGACCATAGTGAGTGACAATGGTACAGCATTCACAGGTTACGAATTTAGAGAATTCTGCAACTCACTGGATATACAGCACATCACGACGCCTATTTACCATCCTAGGTCGAATGGGTTGGCAGAAAAAATTGTGGACACGGTTAAGCGGGCATTAAGGAAAAACATGAACATTGACACAGATGAGCGGACAATACAAACATTTCTAGCGATCTACAGAGTAACCCCAAATCCAAACAATGATGTAAATTCATCCCCTGCAGAACTTATGTTCGCCAGAAAAATTAGATCCATTTTCGATAGACTTCTATCGGATAAAAAAGAAAGTTACCAGAAAAGAAAACTTTAATGTAAAGTGCTATTCCCCAGGAGATAAAGTTTATTTTAAAAATTTTCAGAATGGAAAAAATCATTGGGTGGACGGTATTGTTAAGAAAAGAATTGGGAACATGGTCTATACTATTCAAGGTCCCAGTTTTGTCTGTAAAAGACATGTTAATCAAATCCGTTCCAGAATTTCGGAAAATACAGAGGAAATTCCAATGGAAACGTTGTGCGACAAATTTGACATTCCAAAACCGGTGGGTATACATGGACCCATGAATGTATCTCCTGAACATACCGCACGGGCTGAACAGAATTCTTTACCAAAGGAAACTCTGACCAAAAGGAAGAGCACACGTAAAAGGAAAGTCGTCAGGCGTTTAAGTCCTGATCCTAAACGGAAGCGATATTAAAGCTGAAATCGGGAAGATTTCAGCTTCAGGGGGAGGTGTTATAAGGGACATAATTACGGATAGCACCGGATACGAAACGGTGTATAAAAGAGCGTCTTGCATTGTCTTGGAGTCAGTTCAGTGGTACGCACTAGCCCGACCGTCTCGCGGCTTACACTCTCCAAGTGTAGTCAGGATTAACCAAGCCCCCAGGACGAGCGTTCCGCTCACACACGTTTAGTTACCTTTTTCCTTTACCTTTATTTACGCGTATATCAACTTCAAGGCGAGCAGCCATTTTGTATTGTGTATTATTTCGAAGTACGAATAAACCTTTTTGTTACGCATTCCACTCGGCGTATTTTGTCATGTTATTATATACCGTCAAAACGGGATATAACACTACATTACAACGAGCATTCTTTGCCTTTCTTTTATTTTAATTGTATTAATGAATTTACTTAAACATTAAAATATACTCTGCATTTTAGATTCTTGTTCTAATCTCCCTAAACATATATATATATGTATGTGTGTGTGTGTGTGGAGAGCAAAATTTACCCTGAATTTAAGTAGTCGTAAATTCACTGCTAATTTTTCTCTCTCTCTCTCTTTCTCTCTCTTACTCTCTCTCTCTCTCTCTATATATATATATATATATATATATATAATTATAAAACTCAAATGACCTTCTAACGATGTATGTAACCCACATTCCGGTTTACGGCATCCATTTGCGCATGCGCGCATGACCTGCGCACTGAAATATTAAGGTTATTAAATTATTATTTAACATGGGAAGAGTGGGGTTTAAAATAAAATAAACGTAATACAGAAATGCACGGTGTAAAAAAAAAACTTAAAAAAAAAGCAGACACTATTAACAATTGTTTATTTGGATAATTTAAACGCGAAAAAAAGCAAAAAAAAAGTACAATAGGGACGCTAACATATTAACGTTATTATTTCGAAATTATTATTTAACATGGGAAGAGTGGGGTTTAAAATAACTTAAACGTAATACAGAAATGAACGATGTAAAAAAAAGCAGATATATCAAAATTTGAATTTAACTATAATAAGTATTATGGTATCTGTTCAGTGCACATTTACTTATAAGTATGGCCAACCACTTATAATCAGTAACTGCCATTTTTTATTAAAAAATAATCAATTATAATAAACAGAACGACTCAGAAATCTATCCATATTCCTTTTTCATTTTAATATACTTTCATAGAAATGTTTCTGTTATGTAAAAAAAACAAACATTTTCTTTACGTCACAAGTCTCACGCTCATACATGAATTCCAAAGCTAATACAACATACTGACCCAACGGGTCACGGGTAGTCTAGTATATATAGATAATCGTTGCGACATTGAATATTGAAATGCTCATATAGTTTGTTCTATAGAGCGAAATTTCATTAAAACTCGCAGGCTTTTTGAAGATTGTAATATTAGTCTATAATTACATTTTTATTAAATGCCTATATTTTACAAACAATAAAATATGCTCGAATTTTTTTTTATATATTCTAGGAAGATTGTTTTAGCTGTGCTTCTTCTGTTGTCAATTCACGCCATTAGTATAATTATATATATATATATATATATATATATATATATATATATATATATATATATATATATATGAAATAAAATGGAGGTGGAAGGACCTGGATACTCAACGTTTCGCCCGATTTATGCGGGCTTCTTCAAGAGGGATGGTCATTGACGAGAGAGTCGGAGGATTGGGGCTATATATAATGATGGGGGAGAGCAGTGTGTTTTCATTATGTAAATTAGATGTCATATATACATGTATATACATTTTATGAGAGAAGAACTAATTAGAGTAAACTAGTGTAGTGGATTACGTCTAAAAGATAAAATATCGCAGAGATTAAAAATTGTGTTTGAAAATATAGCGGTGATAGATTAAATAAATAAAATGACACGAGATTACGAAAGAATCTTTTTTTTTTTTTAATTAGAAATAATTGAATTTGGATAAAACAGCGCAGTAACTTAAAAGATGGTATCTAAAAATAAGAATAGGAGGTGATAAAATGGAGTCTAAAAATAGATAATGATAAAATACAGTAAATAAGTAAAATAAAAATAAAATTAAGTGAAATTACGAATTTTTTTTTTTCGCGTTTAACCGGTGTCTAAGTTGTTTTCTTTAATAATTATTTTCGACAGAAAGGGAGCAACGTGGAAAAAAAAAACCTTTTCTTTGCTTAATTATATTGCTGGAATGGGAGATTATAGCTGACTCAATTAAAAGAAAAGCACTAAAAATTTACCATAACCGAAACCGAGACCATTCCTTAAATAGCCAGACACACAACAGAAAATTAACATTACCAACTAATAAAAACAACGACACAATTTATAAGAACCTAAATAAGACTGGCATTCAAATAACAAAACTAAACTCTTTAACAATTAGGGATCTAACACGTAAAATTATAACTAATACCAACATTAACACCAAAGCCGGAATATATTCCATACCCTGCCTTGATTGTGGAAGAATATACGTAGGAGAAACTCAACGTAATTTAAATAAAAGAATATATGAACACAAAAGAGATGTAAAAAACAACAATACACTCAACGCCATATTTTGTCACATCATGGAAAACGACCACCATTTTGATTTTAACAAAGCAACTTTCCTTAAACACATACATAACAGATCCACACGACGTTTAATTGAGTCAGCTATAATCTCCCATTCCAGCAATATAATTAAGCAAAGAAAAGGTTTTTTCCACGTTGTTCCTTTTCTGTCGAAAATAATTATTAAAGAAAACAACTTAGACACCGGTTAAACGCGAAAAAAAAAATTCGTAATTTCACTTAATTTTATTTTTATTTTGCTTATTTACTGTATTTTATCATTATCTATTTTTAGACTCCATTTTATCACCTCCTATTCTTATTTTTAGATACCATCTTTTTAAGTTACTGCGCTGTTTTATCCAAATTCAATTATTTCTAATTTAAAAAAAAAAGATTCTTTCGTAATCTCGTGTCATTTTATTTATTTAATCTATCACCGCTATATTTTCAAACACAATTTTTAATCTCTACGATATTTTATCTTTTAGACGTAATCCATTACACTAGTTTACTCTAATTAGTTCTTCTCTCATAAAATGTATATACATGTATATATGACATCTAATTTACATAAGGAAAACACACTGCTCTCCCCCATCATTATATATAGCCCCAATCCTCCGACTCTCTCGTCAATGACCATCCCCCTTGAAGAAGCCCGCATAAATCGGGCGAAACGTTGAGTATCCAGGTACTTCCACCTCCATTTTATTTCATATCGTCGGATTTAATCCAGCTCAACAATCATATATATATATATATATATATATATATATATATATATATATATATATATATAAATAAAATGAACTTATTTTTTTCCGTCTGATTTTGACATTAATAGGATTAAAAATCAAGATATTTCATGCAAATATAATATGCACAAACGGCAGAACAATATCTGAGGTGTATTATAGGCTTATTATTTCTCAAATTCCTCGATAATCTTAGATTTCTATACTTTTTCTCCTGAGAAGTCACGGCCAAAATCGGTTAAGATCAATGGAAGTGGTAAAATATTTTCTCTCTAATAAATTCCTCCTCCCCCGTGCCACCACTTAACACCGTTTGGGGATCGTTCACAAGGAACAGTTGAGAAGAGAACACCGGTTTAGCTTCGTAGTTCTTTCATGTGAAGTTATTTAAAATCACTAAACTAAGCTGCAGTGCTCTGTGACGTAGTGGTTAGCGTGCTGGACAATTCACATTATATTTTCACGTTCGCGCCGACCTACCGTAGTCGTTTTTTTTTTTTCCTAAACAACTGGAATGGACTTTTCTTGGTGGCCGAACTGTTAACGTTGTAGATGTTTTTTTTTGTTTTTTTTTCACACTTTATTTTCCTACTTTTACTCATGATTCCGGGTTTGATCCTTCCTACTTACCTACCATAACATTTTTTAAAACTCCCCCCCGTCCCGGAAACAAACACTCGGACAACGCCGGGTACCTCCGCTAGTATATATATATATCTGTAATATTAAGCTGAATGTGTGTGTGTGTGTGTGTGTCTGGTAACGAATAGGCTCCTATATGGTTGACTATTTAAAAAAACTGATTACATATAACGATAGAAGATGTATCGAGACACAGGAATGGGTATGTTTGATCTGGCAGAACGGTGGTTCATTAAAATTGTGGGGTCTGCGTTCGCGCCTGGTCCACAAAGTATGGACATGAAAAATTTTAGATTAAAAAAACAAAACATTTACAAGTGTTTTTGATATAGATGTACATAAGAATACTTTGATAAGGATGTTTTAACTTAAATAAGGATGGTATAATAAAATTGTGGGGCCTGCATTCGCGCCTGGCTTCCATAGAATCGAAATAGGCACACACTTTAATAAAGACTTTTCATATCTATCTGCGTAAGTATACTTTGATAATTATGTTTCAGTTTGAAGAAATATGGTATAATAAAATTATGGGGTGTTCGTTCGTGCCTGACCTCCATAGAATGCAAATATGTCACAAAGTTTAACAAGGTTTTTTAATATAGATCCACAGAATATTGTGATAAGTGTTTCAGTGTGAACAGGTATGATATAATAAATTATGGGGTGTATCTATTTTGTTTTTACTTTCATCATATTTTGCTTTTGTTTTGATGCTCCCCAAATTTACACCCCTTTCTTTTTCATAACTTTTCATATTTTCATGGAGAGAGAGAGAGAGAGAGAGAGAGAGAGAGAGAGAGAGGGGGAGATGTGTAAATTATATTGTAGACACGTTTACTGTTACGGAAGTCAGTGTCAGCTGATCGGATTGCGTGTGAGTCACATGATCAGGTTAGCTGAATCCTGAGATTTGTTTTTGACATAGAAGGCGACGGACGGCTTCACACACGTCTCCTCCTCTTCACTGGGGGAGGGGGTCGCTTACGTGTGTAGAAACGAGACCAAGAGAAACCACGCACGTGAGAGATTCACTTTCCATCCTTCTGCGAGACATCTTGAAAAGTGAATAAAAATATAAAACCAATTCCTTGTCTTTAACTGAAATGAATCGTCGTCTAACAGGTACCCGTCTTCCCTGCAAGACACGAGATGATTCTAGGTAGACACCCACGACGCAGAAAGGTATGTCTAAAACACATGTACCACACGCACAACGGCATATGAACAAATAGGCGGTACAACTAGACGATCACACACGATTCCATTTATGATACAACACAACAAATACAAATTTGGTGCCGGTCGTGAACCAGATCACTCATACAAGAGTGTGAAAAAGAATCGAACCATGAGGTTACCATAAAAAATAGACACAACAAAAACCAATATTGTACACTAGACATAAAAGATGAAAAGTTAAAGAAAAAAACAACAACGTAGGGTCCATTAAATAAACCACGGTGAGAAAAATATAGACACATTAAAATTATGTATTGATAGATTTATACGCTAAATTCAGAAGAAATAAGCAAAAAAAAAAACAGATAGCTCGATCGACATACATATAATGTATTGTTTAATTATATATAAAAATTGAAAACACAGAGGAAAGAAAGAAAAAAATCATTAATATAGCCAATAAGTTAAATAGAAAGAAAGAACGTTATGTGTAGAAAAATAGAAGAAATTGGAAAAAACAGATATATCAATCGACATACTGATAATAAATTGTTGATTTTAAATATACAGCCAATGTGTAAAACAGAAAGAAAAAAAAGAAAAAGAAGAAATAGAACATATGAATTTTGTTACAGTGTGGGTGAAATGAGCCTGTCACGTTACCAGAGAGAACGTCAATCAAAATATTTGTTATGAGTTAAAATGTTATACAATTACGCACACTTATAATGTTGCAATTTGTAAACTGTAAAAGCTCCGTGTACTTTTAAGAAAAACAATGTGTACTTTTTTATGAAGGAACAATGGGCAGGTTCTGCCAATGTGAATTTTTATTTTCTCTAGTTGTACGGATTTTTTCTGAGAAAATCTGTTATTCATTGTTATGTAAATCGATGTGAACTGCTTTATGAAATGTTAAAATGTATGTTTTTTTAGATTAAGAAAAAAAAAAGAAAAGAAAAAAGAACACAAGTTTTGTCTTTTGGTGATAGGACTCCGTGATTTCGAGTAGGATCAACATGGAAAAATCCATGTGTGGAAATCTCGATATTTTTCGTTAAGTTATAGGCCTTGAAAGGCAGTTGCGGTTACCGACCTGGAAAAAAGGTCTTTCCTATATAGCAGAGCGAAATGTATTTCTGTCCGGCAACGGGGAGCAAATGGAATTCCCCTGACGTGGCATAAGTGGCAGAAGAGACAATTGCAGAAGAGCCCATAATAAAAATCACTCGGATGATTAAAAGGTATTTTTTTCTTTTTCAGAAAACCCCAGAGTTGGGTGACGTGGACAATTTTAGTTTCTATCGATTTGTTATTCTTTGTTGAATTTTTGTTTTGTGAAGGATTGTCTGGAAGTGAGTCGTTTTTTTGTTTTGGAAACGACTACGTATGTTAATTGTAAATGTCTTTGTATTTTTTGTAAACGACTGTGATTTTTATTTTATTTTTGATATTCTGTGAAATGGTAAAGTTGATACAACCGACTTCAGAATTTGTTGACGTGGACAATTTTGGGTTGCAACGAATCTGTATTTTATTATTTGAAATTTTATTCTTGGTGAGATGAGACTTTGTGAATGGTTATAAGGAATTTTTATTATTATTATTTTATGTAATTGATGTGTCATTTAACATGTATTTTTGTCGAAGAATGAAGGAGGAGTGAATCTTTGCTCTGTGGGGTTAATGGAAATAATTATTAATTTAAAAGTAAGAACATGTAGTTAATTAATTAATAATGACAGTAATAATAATGATAAAATTGGAAAAAAGAGAAAAAATAAGATTTAAGCAGTGTAAGAAATAAAAAAACACACGAATGGGTTGAATAAGGGGTCAACTAGTTCGTAAGTTTTGGAAGAGTCAAAGGGTCAGTCAACATTTATTCTAATTTTCGAATTGGTTTAAAAAATTTTTGTGTCGTTTTTTTCTCCGGATGCGTAATTCGGCTGGAGACATAAGACAATTCTCTCGTAATGTTATAAGTAAAATCTTTTATCTCGTAGGAGTCATGTGCTTATGGAAACGCGTTATAGAGTGACGAGAGATATCGTGATATCTGCACGATCCTAAAATGCGAGATGGAGGTCATGGGGTCACAGAGAGTTGTTGACCTTCGAGGACACAAGTATTCGCGCCACATGGTATTATTTGTGGATGTTATTTAATTTATTTGAATTATGATTAATTGGATAATGGCTAACAGCTCCTTTTCCAGTGGGGTGAGCTTAGGTTTCCCTTAGTAAAAGCGGGTATTAGAAAATGTATGTCAGCTGATCGGATTGCATGTAAGTCACGTGATCAGTTTAGCTGAATCGTGGAGATTTGGTTTGGACATAAAAGGCGACGAACGGCTTCACACACAGTCTCCTCTCTTTCACTGGGGGGGGGGCGCTGACGTGTGTAGAAACGAGACAAAGAGAAACCACTCAAGTGAGAGATTCACTTTCCATCCTTCTGCGAGACATCTGGAAAAGTGAATAAAATCTATAAAACCAATTCCTTGTCTTTGAGTGAAATGAATCTTCGTTCAACAGGTACCAGTCTTCCCTCGAAAACACGAGATGATTCCAGGTAGACCAACATTCCGACGCAGGAAGGTATGTCTTAAATACATGTATTACACACACACACAACGGCATACGAACAAATAGACAGAACAATTAAACGATCACACGACGTTAACTCTGACTAGATGATCACACACGATCACATTTATGATACAACACAACACACACATACATATAATTATATGTATATATATATATATATATATATGATAGTTTAGCAAAATTAAGGCAACAAAATATTAAATGAGAACATCATATGTTGTCTTTTCCTTATGCGTTACAACTATTTCGTAATAATTTTGAAAATTGCAAATATTATATCATATTATAATATTCCAAAATCTCTTTTTTTTCAAAGGATTAAATACATTCGTTTACAACATATGAACCCCTTCATAATCTCTATTTTAGGGTCTTTAAGCAGTTGGAACCATCTCTATCTCACTTTGTATATTTTACTTATGTTTTTTTTTCTGCAAATTGATTATTTAACCCATTTCCGTATTTCTATTTTTATTATGAAATTTAAACAATTTAATATTTCTTTAATTATTTTGTCCAATTTATTTATTTTATTGAGTTCTTTTCCAAAGACCTTGGAATTCTAATTTCTATTTATATTATTAACTATTGTTTTCGATCGGCCATAGTTTCGTATGGATTTGATTTACATGTATTTTTTCCTTCACACGTTATTTAAGAAAAAATTATAATTAACAAATTCATTTAAATAATATTTATTCTTATCCACAACTGTTTATGTCAATAATTAAAGGTTTAAATTTAACTTATTAACTTATCATTATCTAAAGTATTATATTTTTATTTTTTCCTCATTATCACAAAACGATTCGTTCTGGCATCAATTGAAATGAATGGCTCTCGTCTTCAGGAGGCCTCATGTTTTGACAAGCTTCTTGGCTTGACCATTACTCCTGATCTTAAATGGAACACGTACATCAAATATGTTGCCAAGACCGCTGGAAAAATGGTCGGATCTTTCTATCGATCCGGTAGATGTCTGACTTCTGATACTATACTCTATCTATATAAGAGCCAGGTACGTCCAAGGATGGAATACTGTTGCCACATCTGGGCAGGAGCTGCTAGAAAAGACTTGTCCTGCCTTGATAGAGTTCAAAATAGACTTCGTAGCCTGGTAGGAGATGTCCTTTTCTCTCCCTTGCAACCTCTATCTCACAGAAGAGATGTTGCGAGTTTGTCTCTGCTTTATCGTTAGTTTCATGGAAAGTGTTCGACTGAGCTTCAATCTATGGTCACCCCTCGCCAAACTTTCACAAAAACACTAGACTAGCTGAAAACATTATCGATAATTTTCCCCACTCTTTATCTGTACCTGAACCTAAACGTAGATTCCATGATCAAAGCTTCTTTCTTAGAACTGCACGCCTGTGGAATTGTCTTCCGTTTTCCTGCTTTCCAGCTGTCTATAATATGGTTGTCTTCAAGTCCAACGTGAACAAGTTTCTGATGAGCAGTTCCACTTAAGTTAACAAATTTACGGAACTTCCATTACTATTGATTACTATATTTTCCTTTTGTCTACTCTACACTCTTTAACTCTTATCCTTGAGTGACCGATCGGCCTTGATAAGTGATGACGCCTATGTAAAAAAATAGTGTACTCGTTTTAGTAAGAATCATCAATCTGCCTATTTTACGACGAGTATGTTGATAAATAAACAACTCATGATAATATATATTTATATACGTCTGCGTGTCTGTTCGTGAGTACATCTGTGTATGCATGCGTGTAACAGAGAACACACCTACATTTGTATGGAAGTCAACTAGTATAGTTTTTTTAACCGATCATAGCTGATATAGCGACAAGCACAGCGCCGTTGAGCGTTGCACGTTTTTTGAAAGACTCCAGGTTCTTCGTTCGCGCAGATATAAAGGAGTTAAAAGCCAACGGCGGGTGTTAGAGTCGCTTGTAGCGATACATGCGCGCAGCATTCACGCCGGTTGAATGTTTGAGGTGAGCGAGAACCCAACGCCCTTTACGCAGCATGAGGGCATTCAGTGCGTTTCACACCTGACGAGAAAATTGAATTATGTGGACATGCATAGAAAAGCAAATATTATTAAAAATATTTAAACATTCGTTAGAATTTGTAAATGTTATATGATGGAAAACCCTATGCCAGGTAGCAATTTCATAATTTAGTACTTATTTGGGAAAAAGTCGAACTAAGTATAGACTGAAGTGACACGAAATTGGGGTTTTACGTAACGGCACATGAAGTCATTATCGTTCATCAAGCCTATACGTTTCACTCGATTCTCCTCAGCAAGGAATATTCTTCAAGCATATAGCAGAAACAGAAACGCCGTTCCTTCTGTTTTTATTTTATTAATTTATTTATTTTTTGTTAAAGTTGATTTTATGATGAGTTTCAACACAGTGGTTGAGACACACATCCCCAAGTTCTCTTTGCAAGCCCTTCGCCTTACAAGGTGTCTTCCAATTCGGTTGGCTACATTTTAAAATACGTCGTGTCTTCCCGCTTCCAGGAACAAACTGGCCTTATAACTTTCCAAAATCGTTCCTAATCACCTGAGTCCGTGCCATCACAATCTGTATCACTCCCTGTGTCGAAGAATTTATCTTTCTACATAATCACCACCGTTCTTAATACACTTTTGCCAAAAGTTCAATGACGCATCTTTGCTTCTGACGAAAGTCCTTGGCAGAAGTTATTTTCCTAACGTTCATATCAATATCTGCAACAGAGAGATGAAATTTTCAGGTCATGAATGTATAAGTGTCGCGTTGTCTATCTATATAAAGGCGATCGTGTGTAATCGTCTAATCAGACTTATCGTTGTGTCATCATCTAGTTGTTCTGTCTATTTGTTCATATGCCGTTGTGTGTGTGTGTGGTACATGTATTTTTCAACATAGCTTCGCGCGTCGTCGATGTTGGTCCACCTTAATTCATCTCGTGTCTTGAAGGGAGATTGACACCTGTTTTGGACGAAGATTCATTTCACTCCAAGACAAGGAATTGGTTTTATAGTTTTTATTCACTTTTCCAGATGTCTCGCAGAAGGATGGAAAGTGAATCTCTGGCCTGCGTGGTTTCTCTTTGTCTCATTTCTACACACGTCAGCATCCCCCTCCAGTGAAGAGTAGGAGACGTCTGTGAAGCCGTCCGTCGCCTTCTAAGCCCAAACCAAATCTCTACGATTCAGCTAACCTGATCCGATCAGCTGATCCTGACATTCGGGCAACGTGTCTCAATAAAATTTACACATCTCCCTCTCAATCGCTGGATCCATTCTCTAACATAAGTTCAGTCATCGTAACAATGCGATTTACAAGCCCTTCTGATCCAATCGGGCGGAATAAAATAAATTACTTTTGGAACGCCCCTCGTAATACGTTCAAATTTCATAATGAAACCCGTGTTAGTTGAATCATATACATTCACGTTCGTCTAATTATACATATAAACGTTGAAGTTCGATTACGCATACAAACATTGAAGTTCGATTATACATACAAACGTTGACGTTCGATTATACATACAAACATTGAATGTTGATTATACATACAAACATTGAAGTTTGATTACACATACAAACATTGAATTTTGATTATACATACACACGTTAAAGTTTTATTATACATACAAACATTGAATTTTGATTATACATACAAACATTGAATTTTGATTATACATACACACATTGAAGTTTGATTATACATACAGACATTGAAGTTTGATTATACATACAATCATTGAATTTCGATTATACACACAAACATTGAATTTTGATTATACATACAAACATTGAAGTTCGATTATACATACAAACGTTGAAGTTCGATTATACATACACACGTTAAAGTTTCATTATACGTCTAAGTTTACGTTCAGGAGAGAACTTGAACATATACTGGATACTATTGCCGGGGGTTGAGGCTTATTCTATTCGGGAGTACGTCAGTACACGCTGGCATGAGGACATTTTGCCTTCCAAATAAACTCTGGGTAAATATTAAAAATCACATAGTAATCATGGCCCAAATACGATCTCCCCGGATCGGCTAACCTACACATGCTCTTAAGAGGAATATTACTTCAAATAACAGCACGAAGCTGGATACTAAACCAGACTAGATGAATACTTGTCCTTGAATCAAGTTAGACCAATGCATCTTAAGAAATATGCAACACATTTAAATAGTCAAAAGGGCAGAGGAAAATTATGTTTCCAACTTCTTTACTTACTCAGTCTTTGAACAGAAAAGCATAATTTTAATGGAATATTCGATTACCTGTTACATGATAAGGGCTGTCCCCTTTTCATGTAAGTATAAAAATAGAGAGATTACTTAAAATGAAAATAAAATGAGAGAAAGCAGAAATCGAACCCTGGACATAAGTTTTAAAGAACAATAGGTTTAAATGGAATGCCCAGTAAATTGTTAATTCTGATGAAATAAATAATAAATAAACTATTTAGTTGTTAGAAAGAATGTGGATAATAAAATATGGGTTAAATAAATTAGATATGTAGGTTGAATTCCTTTGTGAAAATAAAGAAAAAATAGGTTATTGAAAAATCAGAATGATCGGGAAACGTGCAAGTCCACGCATGTTGATGGCACGTGAATTTTAGTCACGTTGGCCGGACATGCATGGATTTCTCAATATAGGAAGTGAGAGTTGTTAGTTAGAGAGATAGTCAGTGAGAAACTCAGAGAGGGTCTGGGAATTCGAACGTCTAGGAAGCGAGACGATCACTTTGAAACTAAAATGTGAAGCTTTGAATTCTTGGTGATGAAAACCACGGCCGGTCGTGACGAAATAAACCCATCATGTGTTTTATAAAACGTCGTCTTGTCTTATGATTCTACAAAAAAGGTAAATTGAATTGTATTATATGTCTATATATCTGTGTTATAAAATGTCATTACATACACGTCTCTATATCTCATATCCACAATGTGAATCTACATCTCATATCTACACTGAACACTACCTCTTCACACTAAGAGCGTCACATAGCTACACTTCTATTAACCTAAGAATGAACATATTTTTAATATGAATCTTCATAACACGAACACGGAACGAACAATCTCTCTCACAACATCCCTCTCTCTCTAAGATACAACATCCCTCCTAAGACTCTTACACTTCTTAACATGTAAACAAAAGAACATTCATCATCATAAGTATAATTAGAGACTCGTTAAAAATATAACATACCTATATCACGATTTCAGGTAGGTTGTCTCTTGATTTCTGAGAACTTCGACTACAGTAAAATTAAACCAAAAATATATACACAAAATTAGTTTAATTATACATATTCTCCTTTAAGTTTGATTGGTTATACGGCCAGAAAAAGAACGAAGAATGATTCCACTTAGTTGTATGACGTCACATATTTCTAAAAGTTCTTTAATATATAAGCGTGATTAGGATACATTAACACAAACAGACGAGGAATAGATTTATTATAGGCGATAAGTGTGTCTTTTTTATTATATATATATATATATATATATATATATGTATATATATGTGTGTGTGTGTGTATATATACACACACATATATATGTGTGTGTATATATATATATATATATATATATATGCATCTTGAGTTTTGATTTCTTCTATTGTTGCTACTGTTACATTCTTTTGCCATTGTGTGTTGTTGCAGGTCGAGGATCGCTGTGACAAAAGGACCCTAGTAGCCGTTCTTTCCGAGCATGAATTTTCCCGCGCATTTATAGAACGATAACAAAAGAAACCTTGCGTTCTCAATCCGTAATAAGATATTGTACCCACCCTCTCTCTCTCTCTTTCTCTCTCTCTTTCTCTTCTTTCTTTTTCTCTCTCTCTCTTTCTCTCCTTTCTCTTGCTCTCCTTCCTTGCTTGTTACTTTATTTGTCGCAATAAGAATTTCTGAAATATCCCTCTGGTAGAAGGGAAAACCGGAGCCGATTCTAATCATTCAATCTAGAATAAATATGCGAAAAATAAAATGAAGTCTGCAATATGAACAATAACCGAGGGCAGATGATATTGTGAAAAGTCTTGGAATTCCTTATCAAAAGGGATTTAGTATCATTAATAAAACCCGGCTTTAAATATGATTTGTTTGCCCGCGTTTTTTTTTAAATTCTTTCTTTCAAATTCTTTTATCCGTTCCCTTTTTTCCCTTCTTTTTTTCACACTCTTTATTTTTTTATTTTCTTTCTTTATTTCTTCTTTTTTCGTTTAAACTTGTTTCTCTCTTTTCCTCTCTCTTTTAATTCTTGATCGTTTTAAACACGTTTTTCTACTTTGTTTTTCCCTCCTTATATTCATCGCTATTTTAACTATATTTGTCCCTCGCTTTTTCCGCCACCCTCATTCTGCTATCTCTAGTTTTTATGTTATATTTCAATTCTTCGAGTCTTAGTTACCTTGAAATTTAAAGCTAAAAAGATTTACAATATGAGGAGAAGTAATACCAAATTTTTAATGCAGCGGCCTTTTCTAAAGAAAATACAAGCGTAAATGCTGCTTAAATCATATATATATATATATATATATATATATATATATATATATAAATTTTTAATGCAGCGGCCTTTTCTAAAGAAAATACAAGCGTAAATGCTGCTTAAATCATGTATATATATATATATATATATATATATATATATTGTCATCCACATACAGTACAGTTTCGTTGTATCACAACTCATCAGTGCGGCTAGACAAACACCTTTCCCCAGCCGTGGATTGAACGTACAACCGTCGCATTGACAGTCAGCAGCTCTCACCATTCGCCTACGAATCAGTGCCTTAAATATTTCTTCTAGAGTGTGTATTAAATCCACACCCTCCCGTCGCTAAGTGCTCGAACCATCAGCTTGTTTACAAACAAATTAATAGTGGGCTTCGCTTAATCGTTTTAAATACGCGTTGGGTGAAAATATATTAATAAAGTGCTCAACTCAAAGAAGGGGACTTTGATTGTCATCCACATACAGTATATATATATATATATATATATATATATATATATATATATATATATATATATACTGAAGTTTCCCGACATGATGAAACACAGGTGCCTGTAGGTACTTAATTATCATAATAAATAATTGCCAGTCCGTTTAAGAAACTCGTTTCTTATCGTTGAGCACTTTCAGTTGAATTAAGTCGGTCAGTTTAGCTCTTATGCATAGATTATCGTATAATGATTAGATTACTCTGACAGACGTAAAAAAAAATAAACTAAAATGTTTAATTTTAACGTTATTTCACACGGTTAGCGGTAATTGAATGGATACGATCTTTGCTAATCAAGCCAGGGATGGTTTTTGTCGTCGGGTTCGAATTTATCGACTAGTGTTAATCGTGACACTCTGCACTGAAGATTCCCGAAAGGATGAGACACTAGTGTCTGTAGGTATTTCATTATTATAATAAATAATTATGCCAGCCCTTTTAAGAAACTCGTTTCTTACCGTTTAGCACTCTCAGTTGAATTAACTCGGTCAATTAAGCTCTTACGCATAGACTATCATATAATGCATAGATCACTCTGACTGACGTAAAAAAACATTTAAAACTAAAAATATTTAATTTCAACATTATTTCACGCAGTTAACGTAGTAGAATGGATGCGGCGGTCTTTGCTAATCAAGTCAGAGATGGCTCGTGTCATCGGGTTCGAATCTATGTATATACATGTATGCATATATATGTATGTATATATATACGTATATATATATGTATATATATGTATATATTTATATGTATGTATATATATATATATATATATATATATATATATATATATATATATATATAACAAAAATCGCTATAATTGGGAAACGCTTTCGTTTTGAAATTGTTATTTCAATGGTACGTAACAACTTAGTCACTTAAAGCACGGATTGTTGTTTAGCTTTCGTGAAGCAATTCATGACATTTCCATTTTATCGAGTTGCGATCTCGTGCATCGGATAATTTCACAGAGGGAATAAAAGTACTGAAAACGATTAATGAATATTCGATAAGATAAACAACACGTGGCGAGTGTGAAGTAAGTTTTTAATTATTTTTTAAATTTTTATGTTTTATTATAAACAGTTCAATTCCCTCTTCAATACCTTCTGTTGCTTATAGAAGACCCGTTTGGGAGTCGCTTTGAAACGTGATCTCTAGTGGCACCAGGCTTTTGTGTTCATGCCGATATATATATATATATATATATATATATATATATATATATATATATACATATATATGTATATATATGTACATATATATGTATATATATGTATATGTATATATATGTGTATATATGTAGATATATGTATATATATATATATATTTATATAGTCTGTTTCTTATACACAATGTATTGGTTCATATATGCATATATGTTTCAGCTGAATCCAAATTTAAGGATCCCACTTCATCAGACCAGAAAAGGAACGATAGTGAAACAAGTCAAAATTACATTCGTTTTTTTATAAGATATTCGGGGATGTTTTACGCTCTGCAAAAAAGTGATGTGCATACTTTGTGAATTTGAGCAGTAAGGGTTTTGGAGGAAACTATGATGAAGGAAGAGAGTAGGGGTGGGTGAAGGAGGAGCAGTTATTATTGGTAGTTTTTTTTAGCTTGGAGGTTGTTTATTGGCCTATGTTTTCGTTTGATCTTGAGTAGTAGTATACCCTTATAGCCACTACTTCCTAATGTTATGTTTTTATAGTTGTTTTATTTCTGTTGGCAACTTTATTATCCGTCTATTATATTGATAAGCTCTATTTATTTCACGTTTTTTATCCATTCATTTGTTTCTCGTTTTCAATTTTATTTATTTATTTTTTATTAATAAGATATACCTACGTATGCTCAAATTAACAGACAGTGAACAGATATAAAGAGTAGTGTAATTAGGGGTATTTAAATTAGGTGGTATACTGGACATTGTATTTCCACACTACCTTTTGTAATTTAAGCGGCAAAGGTTTTCATATTTATATATAACCTTAATTACAATGGCTGCCATTGTTTTCATTTGGGCTGTTTATCTATTCCTCAATGCTAGAATACAGATATATTTTATAAGTTTAAACGCTTCGTTATAGGGATATGTTCTTCAGGCGATATACATGCACACAGGTACATAATAGCATATATTTATCTATGTTGGTGAAGTATTCTGTTCCCAAAGTCCTCTAGTTAAAGTACTTTGTTATTGTTATGTGGTTTGTTTCCTTATGTAACGCTGCTTTACGATATTACTACTAACATTCTAAATTCAAGAATGCATGACACACAGATTATTTTAGTTAAATAGTTCCATATAAAAATGTGTCAATATAGAAATAATTCAATATAAAAATAGTTCAATATAAAAATAATTCAATATAAAAATAATTCAATATAAAAATAATTCAATATAAAAAGAATCCTTTTCGAGTGTTTAATTATTAAGCATGCAAATTGCACTCACATTTATCCAGTTATTGTGTTTCTGGTCGTTTAGTTTAGTATTAAATGGTAGCGCTTGAGATGGTGCTTAGGAGTAACGAAGGGATGGCTCCTTTCTTAATTTACTTAGGTTATTTTTTCGAGCCTATTCTTCGACGCTTTTCGGTGAGTGTAGTTATAAATTAGAGGTGAGTATAACCACTTCCAGAAATAGAAAAATTCTACATAGACAAAACAGATTCTATGCTCATATACAATTAACGAATAATAAATAATTATCTTTGTCTATTTTTGCTAGGTAATATTAGTGACAGGTTCGATTGTAGGCATTGTTGTTTAAGTGGACATTCTGATTTTATTGTGTAATTACAGTTGTTTGTGTTAGTATTATTATTATGATTAATGTTCTTGTTAAGTATTATTTCTTCTAATCTAGTTGGTCTTTTTGTTCTCTACAACTTTACAAAAATAATAGAAAGCAAAAATATAGGTCTTCATAAAGATGACGGATGCTAATGTTTGATAACACTGACGACCTCAAATGTGTAAGAACTAAAAAGGCTTTAATTAGGGAAATGAAAAGAATTAACCTAAAAATTGAAATCAAATTTAATATTAAAACTGTAAAGTTCTATGATGTGGCATTTAATTCGCAGATTATACATATGAACCTCATGCTATTGACAGTACAAACCCCTTTTATATACACCACTTATCTAAACACCCAAAACACATTATTAACCACATTTCCAAGACAATTGAACAAAAATATTTAGTAAACACAAACCTTTTTATAAATCAGTCCTAAAAGAACCAAACACCGAACCAAACCTAATAAAAATATTTAATGTAACTTAACTTTAATATATATATTAAAACTAAACTGGAAAAATTCTTCTAATTAATTAACACCTACTTCCCTCAAATAACATCTTATACACAATCTTTAATAAAAACAAAATTACGTTGGTAATTAAAAAGTTACGGTGGTAATTAAAAACATAATAATAGAATACTAAACAAAAGCAAAAACAAATAATTAATAACAAATAACATCTTATACACAATAATTAAAAATAACATAAAAACTGTAACTGCACAAATAAATCAGAATGCCCATTGAAACAATAATGTCGACAGAAGTAGTCTACAAAGCTACAATCACCTATATAGCAAACCCTAGTTATAAAAAGTACTACATCAGGCTTGCTGGATCTTCATTTAACGACCAATTTAGAGTGCATAAATGCTCCTGTAATAATCCCAGCCAGCCCAACAAAATTTCACGAACTACTCACTACCTAAACCTTATTCAAAATAACCTTACAACCACTAAACTAGTATCTGTAAATCTTTACACTCCCCGTTTTCTCTGTTTATACAAAAATAAAATTATTATTAATTTCATAGGTAGATATAAACCTTTAAACAAAAGTGAAACGTCGATTATTTGTAGACACTACGAATCCCACCTCCTCAGCAACTTTACACCCTAATAAATTTCATCTAATATTACTCCCTCAATCTAATAATTGCACGCCTTCACACGATTAGCCTACCGATTGTAACTTATTACTACAAAAAGAAGAAAAACAAAAAGTTACAAGCATTAACCATTACATCATAAACTGCTTCTCAATCCTTTTATTGCTCTATATGTAATTATTCACATTGTGGTATTCGTAATTATTCATATTTTAGTATAACGTAATAATCATAAGCCAGGGTTTCAGAATAAGAAAGTAAAAGGTCTGCGTGCGATGATTCAAAAAAATTCTGACTGACTCCTTAATTTTAAAATCTTCCAATATACAAACAATACAGATATCAAAACATTCAACTCCAACTTCTAGCATTTTTGCAAGTCCGACTCAGGCTCCTTCAGACTCCACAACCCTGCTTTCAACTTGCTTGTATAAGTTTTGTTACTTTAAATGGATTGAACCTTCTATTACTAATGGAATTTGACAGAATAATAAAATAATAAAATTGCTATTTAATACTCACCAAACAACATTTTGCTATAATATTTCACCTCGTGATTCTTTGAATATACCTCCTGTTTTTCTAATGCCTTTAATCTCAAATTAATTAATGGAAAAATTCTTATAAGTTTAGTAACTGCTAATCTTTAAACTTCCCTTTTACTCTGTTTATACGAAAATTCTTCAAACATGATCATAAATTATTAAACTTTCCAAGCTAAAACATCAACTATTCGTAATGACTACAATCCCACATCCTTAACATTTCCAAACTCTTGAAAAGTGCATCTATAACCCTCTACATCTACTAATGAACCACTTTATTTATTTGCTTCTCCGCGTAAGCAAAATATGACAAAATGTCATTTTTAATGTGGAGTGGAAGCATGAAGGGAAGGTGAGACCAGCTCCCGCAAGGCGAGGGAAGGGGGAGCTAGTACTACTGTCATGGTATATAGGATTCCTCTTATCTTGACCAATAACTTATTGCCACAAGGGCAAAGGTATAAAATATAGCATTTACCGGAACAGATACTGTTACACGATAAGGGATGTCCCCTTTTCATAAAGTAGAAAAAAGAGAGATTTAGTTAAAATGAAAATGAAACAGAATAGACGAAATTCGAACCTCGTAATTTAGGTTTAGAAATAGGTTACAATAGAGAATTAGCAAATGGAATGTAAAACAAACCATTGTTAAGCTCAGAGATGAAATAGTTTTAAGAAAAGAAGGTGCATTGTCAATTTTGTTATGAAAATTCAATTGAATAAATGCAACTACAAGATAATTTAATAAACATGTTTTTAACATATTGGAAATATAGGTTACTGGGAATATAAGTTAAAATTCCTTTTGTAAACAAAGGAAAAAGTTTTGGACACGCATTTCCAGAACACGTGAAAGAAGACACATGTTTTAACATGTGTATGACGTCATGGAAAATAGGAAGTTCTCGACATAGTTAGAAACTTTAGAGTTAAGCAAGGAGAAACTGAGAGAGAGTCAGAGGGAGTTTGAGGACGACAGACGATAGTCTGCAGTTAGGATTCGAACGTCTAGAAGCGAGACGGTGACTTTTGAATCTTAGAATGTGAAGCTTTGATTTCTTGACTCAGAAAACCACGACCGGTCGGGAGAAAAAATAAACCCATCATGAGTTTTTATAAACGTCGTCTTTGTGTTGTAATTCTATCAAAAGGTGAAGTGAAAATTGTTATATATGTCTTATGTATATCATGTGGTTTAAAATCTCTTTACATACACATCTTACATACACAATATGAACATTAAGACTGTCTCAACACTGTTCTCTCACTCTAAGAGCTTCTATTACACTTCTAAGTATAAACATTTTATATATATGAATCTCGTCATAACACGAACAATCTCTCTCAACAGCATCTCTCTTTTAATAAAAATCTCCCTCTTAATAAGTCTCTCTAAGCATCACTTTTAACAAAGAACAATACTAATAAGACATATATATATATAACAATACTACACTTTGATCTTGGCCAAAAGGCTAAAAAAGTCGCCCAAATAGAAAGACTTGACAAGAAAGAAAGACTTTTGCTTATGGTTAACAAATAAATTACAACCATTTACCTATCATAATTACCCATTATTAATCGCTCCCACTTTCTTTATCTTTTACATATTTATATCGTCTTATAATGTTTCATATCTAATTATGCATATTGTATTATAACAAAATATTCTAATCATTTCTATAGCTATTTAATTCCCATTAAACTTCACACCATTTTATAATTTTACTTTAGTTAGTTTTTATAAATTTTCAAACTCACAAAATTCTCTCATTTTTCCTAATAATTAACCCTATAATCTTCTTACTGTTCTTAGTTTTACTTGGATCACACAATGGATGTACACCCAATACAAATAATAGGACGTATTTTGAATGTCATAAGCTGGACGTATGGTAAATATCTACAATTTAATTGCTTTCCTATTCAAAACTTATAGAGCTTTTATATACGTTATACAAGGCGTATGTTAAAATGCAATAAAATAGACGTATGTTTACATTACATTAGTGATAAAAATGCCAGGAAAATTTTAATTTTATATAAACCCTTCCCACCCGAAACAACGTCTGCCTAATTGACAAGTTGAAACTTATTTTTAATACGTCAACTAATCTCCACTTTTTAATTCAACTGATTTTGTCCATATCACATATCTATGTTTCTTTCTTTCCTTCTCTTTCCTTTTTCTTTCTCTCTATCACTTCTTTATTTATATAATTAATTGTTTGTAGTATAATATTTTTCTACCCCTTTATATTTCTCTTCTTTTGTTAATATCACATTGCCCCCCAAAATGCATATTATCCTCTCTTCTCATTTTTGACTTTTACCATCTGAAGAAACAGACAGGGACTTACTCTCCCTGTAAAAACATTGCAATGATATTCGGAGGTTATTAAATAATTAAAAAAAACATATTTAGCATATTTTATCCTATATTTACCGCTTGTACTTTTAAGTATATGTAATTTGTCATTGTATTAAGCAACGCTCTTTGTGTTATGTCAAATGTCAAACTTCATAAAATATTTAAAAAACATATTATTATAATAATTATATATATACATATATAAACGCTCTTTTTTGTTCTTACATAAGGAATAATATGTCACTACACATGAGTATCTTTCGGTCAGCTAGTTACCAGTAAGTAGAGACCTCTTCAGGTGATGCAGTTTATACGAAAGCAACGTTTGCAATAAACATGTTTGTCTTTTTCGTCACAGGGATTTAATGTTAAGAGATTCTATCAAATGTAAAGAATAAGATTTGGTTGTATGGAAAAAATGACTCAAAAGGAATGTGGACTAGCGTGTGTGTTCAGATATGAGATTTAAGGGGAAAAGATGGGGTTAAAGATTGAGATAGAGATTAAAAAGAATAGTATTTGTATGCGTGTGTTATGGCCGCCCTAAATCTTAAACATACCTCTTAACCTCTGGAAAACAATAACCTCAGATCACACACACACACACACACACACACACACACACACACACACACTGACACACAGACACACACACATTGATATATAGGCCTTCTCTACCGTGCTAGAAAACTACTGACACCTGAAAGTATCCTGTACCTCTATAAGGCCACCATTCGCCTATGTATGGAGTATTGTTGTCACATTTGGGCTTGTGCGTCTGCTGCTAGTCTCTCCGTCCTAGACAAGGTTCAAAAGAGAGTCGCCAATCTGATAGGCCCTGAACTGGCATCTAAGCTTCAGCCTCTGTCCCATCGACGAATCGTTGCACCCCTCTGCCTGTTCTACAAGTATTTTAATGGTGAATGCTCTGACGAACTGCAGAAACTTGTGCCTCCACGACGTAGATACCCTCAACAAACCCGACAGGCAGCTAAATCCCACCCCAACACAGTAGAGATCCCTTGATGTAAAAGATCTTTCTACTCCAGTATTTTCTTCCCAAGAACCGCTAGACTCTGGAATTCCATTCCAGGTCCCTACTTCCCTAACTGTACTGACATGCAGAAGTTCAAGTGTAACGATAATGACATCCTGCTGCCCAAATCCCTACACAGTACCCCTGATGCCCATCTCCAGTTGCTGCCCCTGATAGTAGCCCCCTACACCAAAGTGGCAATGTGCCTTGTTTGGGGTGAAAATGTAATAAAAAAAAAACATATATGATGAGAACAATGGAAATAATATTTCGACAAAATACAGAAATAAAAA
Organism: Euprymna scolopes; assembly: GCF_053919585.1. NCBI lineage: Eukaryota > Metazoa > Mollusca > Cephalopoda > Sepiida > Sepiolidae > Euprymna > Euprymna scolopes. The sequence goes on from NC_136516.1 coordinate 935,483, forward strand.
GAAACAAACCGAGTTATATGTTTTAATTTATTTATTGTGAATAAACAAACCAATAAAAGATAAAAAAAACAACAACTAATAAAGATGAGACTAATAGTCCGAAATAAAAATAAATTAATATATAATGCTTATCTCAACAATGAATTCCAATTAAGGAATAATATATATACGAGTTATATGTTCATCAACGTTTCTTCTCCAGGAAGCTTCGAAATAAAGATAGAAATATTGATGAACACATAACTCGTTTTCTTCCTTTTTATCTCTCTCTCTCTCTCTCTCTCTCTCTCTATATATATATATATATATATATATATATATATATAGATGGAAAGGGACATTCATGCATATATATATTAGTGTGATAGGTAGATGAATAAATAAGAACATATATATGGACACGTACACAAAATAGGAACTGGAAGTGATGACCATATAGATCGATAAACACATTATATATTAATAACATGTAGAAAGAGACATACGTATAGAGTTTTAACAAAAGAAAAAAATGAGAGTACAATAGGAAAAAACAGAAAATACAATGGCTAAAATAAAGAATGTGAGAAAACTACAGAGCTTGGGTAAGGCTCAAAGAGAGTGTGTATGGGGGGGAAGAGTATGAGAGTGGTTATGTGTGAGAGAAAGATAGAGGAATAGAAAGAGAGAGGATGGAGTTTGGTTGACGAGAAACACCAGTTATTTTGTGAAAGTTATGGCATATTTTAGCGTCATTGTTATCTCGTGTCTTGGAGACGCTGTCCTCAGCCAAGCGTAAAACAATTCTTCGAAAGCCATCTATTACGTTCCAAGTTGTCCAGTTTTTCAATTTTGGGGACGGCTAGTCATGGCACCGGCTAATCACAGGGTTACCATCAGCAAGAAAGCGAGCGACAGATCAACAATAACTCTATCGAAATATTTGCCACCATCCTCACCCCCGATTTCTGGCGCACTCAAACCCAATAAGCTGTAAAAAGGTCGTGCAATCTGAACTCCCGGTTCTCAAATAAATAGTGGGAGGACTTCAATTTGTGGGTGGAGCAAATCTAAGAAATATCAGATATCTTTAGTTGGATGTGATAAGGTAGGGCCGTGTATTTCTTTTAGATTATTCCAATATATACCTTAATAGTTTATTCTTCTGGACATCTAGACTTTAGAATTCCCTACTTTTTACTTATATTTTTGCCTGTAAATGACTTGCTTGTTCAAAAGTGATGTGAACAGATCTTGTAGACAAACTCCCCACCCCAAAATCTACTAATAACTCCTTACGTACAAGTGCCGAATAAAATATATAAATATTTGTTTAATACAGCCTTGTATATATATATATATATATATATATATATATATATATATATATATATATATAGAGAGAGAGAGAGAGAGAGAGAGAGAAAGAGAGAGAGAGTTTTAATCAAGAGATTGTAGGTTTGAATATAGGTATATTTTTAGACAGTTTCCGATATGAAGTATTTTTTCTGCTTCCAGTAAGAGTCGGGGATTCATGGTAAAAATATGAGTCGTTTTGTCACCTTCTTTTTGTAGTTATTTATTAATTAATTAGTTTCTAGGTTGTTTTGAATTGCGTGGTATTATACATTATGCCCTAGATAATGTTGTGTCATCAGTGTAAATCGTTTCAGGTAAACCATATAACTACACCATCATCTAATGGATTAGCAGAAAGGTTCGTAGATACGATAAAGCGTGCCCTTAGAAAATCGATAGGGACACCGACGGATAAAGCATTACAACAGTACCTGCAAATATACAGGATAACTGAGAACCCAAATACACCGTCGAAATTATCGCCAGAAGAATTGATGTTTGCGAGAAAAATAAAATCACCATTTGATAAATTAATACCAAAGCAAGCAGTCGTATATAAAACGACACACACATCACGTAAAAGGTTTACACTTGGTGATCAGGTATATTTTAAATGTTTTTAAAAATAATATGTCATATTTGGAGTCGGGTAAGGTAGATAAACGTATCGGCGACTTGGTCTATATGATAAAAGGTCCAAAAGGGATACACAAAAGACACCAAAATCAACTGAGAAAACGTCATAGGAAGGACAACGAACAGGACAAACCTGAGGAACAGGAAGATCCAATTGAAATAGTATATGAAACGTTTAATATTGAACCACCTCAGACCATGTCCGAACCGAGGGGATCGGGAAGGAAAAGAAATATCTTTTTCTTTTGGGGTTCATTATAATTGGGTCTATAACCCAATTATAATGAACCCCAAAAGAAAAAGATATTGAAATCTACACGACTTCAAATCTTGGGACGAGTTGTTGTGGAGACGCCCACTAATTAGCATACTTGGGTGAAAAATATAGATAAAGGTATCAAGTCAGCAAGACCGGGGAGCTGTGTTCGAACGCCGGATAGTCAAGACGCATGTGCCAGTTGCTCCATGAAAGAGTTTAACACGCCCTCTGCCGGACAATCTTCCAACTGCAGTATAAATGCACCTTTGTAAATATGTATTATCTTTTCGTCTTAATATATGTGTTTTACCTTTACTTTCTACGTTCGTGTTGTTATTGATACAGACACAACAAAAAATTTAATAATAGTTTTTGCACTGGAATAAGACTTATCTTTAAAAAATCCGTATTCCTTAAATAACCACTAAAAGTAGATCCGGATGTTTTAATGCTAACTAAAAAAGCATAACTATAAAATTAAATTGGGAGATCCCACATCAATTTGTATAATGTGAAAATTTATTTTATCTGGTTACCCCTTTTACCCTTGGCAATAATATAATCCTATAGATTGGTTTTAATATAAAAAGGTAATGTTTTTGACTGATACTTTCGAAGATATTCTTGGCCTGATGATGTGATTTTCCCTAGCAGGGTGGTCACTGAAACATATTTGCATATGCGTAGCCACTAGTTTTCATATTCAACGTATTCATATGGCTCTGTCTAAACATTGAGCACCCTTTGGTTGACACATTTTTTTAATAACTAAACAATGCTACCAATAATATATATATATATATATATATATATATATATATACATAAAATGTGAAAGAGAGATAGGCGATTCATATATATGTATGCATCGAAAAAGGGAGAGTGCCAAGAGATAGAGTGGATATAATGAGAAAACTGTCGAAGAGAATCGTGTCAGGAGGCAAAGATCGGGCCAGAACAATATGGAATTGGACACTTCTATAGAAGAATTTGATATGAAAATCGAATAGTTATGAAGTCGATGGAAGCACGAAGTAGAGGGGGTATCGTTTAGCGTTCGGTCAAGTATAAAATGCGAAATTATTCAGCCGTAATGATTTGTTTACGATAGTTCACGTGAGAATTGTCATTGTTGGAGACAGAAATATCTTGCGTCAACAGATTTATGAAATTTCATTATAGCGAGTAAAGTCATTTTCCACATTTCACTAAACAATAACCATATGCGTGAGTGTGACTTCGGATAACTGTAACGTTCCATACGTTTATACAGGTTTTCTTACTTAGAACCCAAACATTTAAGACAGAGGAGCTTGCAAGGAACATACGACAAGTAATAACTCGATATTTTTTCATTTATAACAACGGCATTTCTTTGAATAAAACGTGATTCCAAACCTGATATCTAATGTACTCTCGAACGTCATCCACATTTCTAACGTGATCACCCTTTTTATAGTATTTCCTTTTCCCATATTTGTTACGTATTTCGCATGCATTTTGAGCTCTGTTACTTGATCACTTACCTCAAAGACACCAGAATCCATTCCATTAGTTAGAGAAATAATTCTCTTTCGACTGATATATGACCCTCGGCTCCTCACGTTAAAGGAGGTGAACTTTCTCAGATTTAGTCTTCTCACCCTTTCAGAATGGATTTGTTTATTGCTAATTTCCTGAGGCGCTCCTACCATTGAATACCGACGGATCAGCACGAGCGGTTTTTTTTAGGTCAAATTATTTTACCTTTTGAGCTCTGACTTTAAATTCCACTTTACTGACTTTTTATCATATATTCCCGTCGTGAAAATAAAATAATTATATGTAAAATTTATGTTAAATTATATAAGCTCGGTGCGAAGTTTGTTGCCGATTTAAATTTCCATCTTGAAAATGAAAAACATTATTCATAAAAATAATGTAATTTTTCCTCTCTAATTTGATCTTGTGTATGAAAAAGATAATGAAGATCTTTCTTGTAAAATTCATACGTTTTTTTTTAATGAAAGATATGCATTTAAATGAAATCAATAAAATACAAATAAATGAATGAATAAACAGATTAAACTGAAAAATATGTATATAATTAGATACATTACACCCCCCCACACCCCCCCCACACACACACATATATATGTTGTTTTGAAAAAAAGAAAAAAAACGAATGAATTTATGAAATGATCAACGTTTCGTCTCTATTGCAGAGGACATCTTCAGGATATTAAAAGGAGAAATTTCCTAGTAGTATGGGTAGGATTATAACACTGTTTCCTTTGCATTTACGTA